>NW_020224798.1:325119-423721 GCF_003070985.1 Temnothorax curvispinosus | reverse complement strand
TGGATTGCAATTGGATGCGCATTTAAAGAGAAAATATCTGCATTTGTTCGATTTAATTACGTCGCTTGATATTTGCGCAGGGAAAATAAAAAGCTTTGATGTAATAGCGTTTCTGGTGTACTCGCTGTAACAGCGAGTGCAGCGGAGAGCAATTAGCGGTTAATTAAAAGTATACCGAAAGGCAACGAGACGAGTGAAAGTAGCGGAGCGGTTTTTTCCCGTTTTTTCTTTTTACTAGAATGAAATTTTCGGAAACCTTTTCGAAATCAACTTGCGGCAGTTATACGACCGATAATGGCGGGGGCGTGCCGGCACGGCCGCGGTAATTGAATTTCTCACAAATTATTATCGAAAGTTATCGGAGCCAATGGCACCAGAGTCGTCGAGTTGCGCGTATTACCGTCGATAGGAATGTACGTGCCGATATCAGCGATTATAGGTACTTTCGTACCGAAATGAGCGCGGAATAATTAGCCTCATTATCGATTCCATTTATCTACGCGCATTCCGCCGTTCACATATAGTGACCTGCGTCATTTCAATGGAATTGTCATTGATTCCTTTGATTCACGTGGAATCCACGTGTGATCTTCATTCTGCGCAAATCTCTACGACAATCATAATCAATAATAATTCAGTAAAAGCGAGCAATTTTACAAGACTCGTCAAATTTGTTGTGGCTGTCGCAGATATCTTTTTATGAGTCAAACTGGTACATTTATAGAGTTGATATTACAATGATAAATTGTCTTTAAATGTTTTTCGAATATTGTTTCTTTGATATTTCTTTTTTTGTTTTTTAATGAGACGCACAGTTCTACATTGCCTTATCTCTGTGATTCTATTAATTGGATTTATTCTCGTCGAGCGAGAATCAATAACCCTTTGTCTGACGTGGCATTGACTTTATCGCGATCTCCACCATTGATCGGATGCTCGACCGTGTACAAGATATAAGCTCTACCTCGAAATAATTGTCACTAGGACCTCTCGAGGGCCACGGCAAGTCGAAAGCAGCGCTTGAAAATCTTCTCGTTCAGCTAAACGTATATTTGAGAGAGACGAAAGAATCGGCGGCCTTCCTAAACACAATAGCCACGAGCCATTGGTTGCAGCGTGGGCAGCACGGCGGAAAGAGGAGCGGTTTAAGCACAGAAAACGGTGACACGAGCAGACCGATCGATTGACGATTAAATGATTAAACGTAATTCTGCGCTCGAAGCATCATTCACATCGAGATTTAGATAATAATTAGAAACGATGGATTGCGTTCTAGGGAACATGCACAATGAAGCACCATTTGCGTTTCAGTGAGATTTGCGACAAAGTTATATCGTATACAATTTATAGAAATAATTAATAGTGTAAAGGATATTTTAATTTATTAGTTTTTCCATCTGAGGTTACTAAAAACTCGGGGTTTTTAATTTTTAATTTATCTTTTTTATACCCCGCATCGGGGTATATCTCTGCGCGCGACCGAGTGATTTTCCAGTTACGCAAATTTTCCAGTATCCGCTGGTCCATTCAATGGGTCTCGCCGACGCGTCGACTACCGGCGGAAATTTACGGGATGACATAATTTCCGTGCGACCCGGTGTGTCCGCCCAAAAAGGCGAATTCCATCTTCGTGTCAGTCGCCCGCGTCCGTTCGTTGAATACCCGGGAAAATTCATAAATCATCGACGGAAACGCGAAAGTCATAGATCGATACGACGAGTTATCTCGAATCCTTTACCTCCGGTACTAAATTTTCCACGTCATACTTGCTACCGCTCGTCGTGAATTTTCGCGAATTAGAAATACTTTACGTTATATAAACTTGAAATAAGAAACAAATTTGCAAAATTTTTACTTTTAATTCCCAATTAGTCATAAGTCGATTAGCGAAATATTATTGCGTTAAATTCAATTTGACTATAATATTTTCGCAACGGATTTTTTTCGGAACCGATCGTTGTGGGTTTTCAAAAATATTTGCGAAAAAAGATCTCGAAACTGTCAAATAGGTTTATAACATTTGTCCTTGTCTCTTTTATTTTCTCTCTTTGTTACTTTAATTAAATCTGCATAACCTCATATTTTTTGGTACCTTTAAACAATGTAATACCTTTTCGTAATTTACAAAATGGAAGAGTAGCAATCGAATCGCACTTCAAAGCGGAAGTACTATTAAATAAGGACGGTATTCACGGAACGACGAGCGGAAAGGGAGAAAAAATAAATCTGCCTCTCTTTGTCAATACGGTCCGCGAGGAAATAAAAGAAATAATAAAATTATTCCATCAGTGATTTAACTTTTCTCCGGAACTTAATCCGCGTAGATCAGACGGAGCATTCTTAATTTGAACTTCGTTCCGCGAGGGAACAGCTTTCGTCCTTCCACGCGACTATCCAGTATAAAGTTCAGAAGGGATCCCCTCATGAGAAAGATCCTCCATGATACCGGTATTGTGTCTCGACGACAAACAAGAAGCGAAAACGGGAAATGTCATGTGCGCCCGCCAGCTGTTGCGTGTTTTAAAGCTCAAAAGCGTGACACGCGCGTGTTTCACGGCGTGACACGTGCTCCGTTGCACAGCATCTCGATAAATAGGACACCGCTATGCGACAGAATGGATTGAATCATGATACTCGGAAATGACGGTCCCTGTCCGCCACGTCAGTCTATTAATTTCCTTGTTTACGAGAAAGGAAAAACAGAATGCTTAATCCTGGGAGTGTCTGTGATGAAAAGACGTCTCTCTTGAAAGCTTTTTCAAATTGGCAAGATTTCGCATTTCTGTTATTATTCTCAAATTCTCTCAAGTATACCACGTTTAGGAGAAAATAAATATTTTACGGAGATGATTTGTCGATGTATTTGTCGCAGAAAACCATACCGAGGGTGTATAATGCCATTTGTATTTCCTTGGATTATTTTTTTTGTACACAAATAGAGATGCGTAGATGATTTATTATGATTTGAATTGCGCGATATATATTGTTGATAAGACGCATTAAGACGTCAGTCTACTGGACTTAACGTATTCATCGAATGATTAATACATCGCAATGACGCGTAGAATATCGCGGACAATTATACTTGATCGAGTGCAGAAATAAAATCTTCTTATCGTCTTTAACGCTGATTTTTATGTTTAGACATTTATGCGTGGACCGAGCACGTCCGTGCATAAATGTACTTAACGAAAAGAGAAAGTCATTCATGTAAATGTAAGCGCAGGTCTGTAACGGCGCTCGTTTAAAGCTAAATCGGAAATAGCATTTTATTTCTCTGTTGGAATTTGTTTAATGTACCGAGAAAGTGGATTAATTTTCTTGGTAATAATAATGTGACTTTGAATGCATTTCTTCGGCGCGGCGCGAGTTCTCGCAAATTCGACACAGTTGCAGTGTTCCGATAGTTCTCTCGTCTTCTCTTTTGCGCGATGGGAATATTTCAAACCGATAGAAATCCCGGTGGGATTTATGCTAATTTCAAGATCGGCTACGGCATAGATTGCGCGGTAAATGACGTGTGAAGGGAGTAGATAGAAAACGTTGTAATGTACGATATTGGGTTTTGCGATAGAACGACTACATGGCTTTAAAGCGCGCGAAAATAGGACGAATAGCAGCAATCGATGATACCTGATGAAAGGGTCCCGAGCGGCCTCTCTCTCCTTTTCCCCACTACTTTTTCCTACTTCTCGAAGAAATTCGCTGGATATCAAACAGGAGACGAGACGAAGGAAGAGTTCGGAATGGTTTACGCCGCTACCGAGTAGTTTGCGACAGATATAGACCACGAGATAAACGACGTATTACCGGTATAAAGCAACTTCCTCGGCGCACGGCGACAGCTATGCCTGTCAGCGTACCATTGCACCTCGTATCTTTCCCATAGCCTCTTTTCTCGAATCCAATTCAACGAATCTGCGGAGAACGTGCGCGTCAGTACGTAGCATGGGATATGCGCCAGCACGTGTGAATACGATGAGATCGCGTCAACATCGAAATGTGAAAATTCGAAGGAAATCTTAGAAAAGAAGCGTAAGAAGGGAGAGAAAGAATGAAACCCGCGATGTGAATTTTCGCGAAACTTCAATATTGTAGCGCAATGTGTAACGTAAATGATAAATTGGGTAATAGCGAACGAGGTTTCATTGAAATAACGTAGGAAAAATATAGGTCCATTTTATCATGTTGCGTAATCTAAATTATGACAGTGAGACATCATTAACTTTACTTTGCCAGAAAAATTGTCTGAAATATATTGTCGAAGCGAAAATCCAACCGGCCACAATCGGATCAGCACGATATCGGATATGTATAAACGCAAATCCTCCCCTCCCCTTTTCCCCTTTGATTACTCAACCTTGTGTGATGGAAATCATTTATAACGATCCAACAACCACATATCAATTAGGTATATTGCATTTATCTCGCACTTCGTGTAATCATTGCATCATTACGGCTGCAGCTGTTGAATTTGATATCAATTGATCATGAGCTCGTGATTCTGACGGTCCAATTTGATAATTTGATACGCATCACGTTGCAAAAAGTTGTGCGTTTCATGCGCGTGACGACACGCGATTGATTTCGATTTCGTCGTTTAATGGCTCGTTCAGTCTTTACAATGCGATGGTCCAGTCCGGATTTTATTAAACGGCTTTCCCATGGTCGTGTTTTTCTTTCCCCTTTTGGCTTTCAGTTCTTACGCTTCGGCGAGTCTACCTCCGACAAACACGCGTCCACGTCGGCGATAAAAACAGCGTTTTCCGCGGCCGGTTTTTCTTACGGCTAATAGCAACACTTTTTTTGAACGTTGCAATATTTCACCAAAATAAACCCGCTCATTTTGCAGTTTTCAGCACGTAAATTAGTTTGGATTATCACTCGGTTGGGCTAATCTATGAAGAAAAAGAATATTTGACTTAACTTACTATTGTAAGTAGAACAAAATTATATAATTTGACAATAATATCGCATTAATTGATGTGTATTATTCAATTATGACAAAAATATAATTTTATAAAATTTGGTACTCCGGAAATAAATCAAATATTCTAGCATTAGAAAAATTTATTTATTAAAAGTTGTTACAGTTGTACAAATTAATATAAAATTAGAAAGAAAAGTTACAACTATTTACAATAGCAAGTATAACTTATAGCTTGATGTAATATAATTTCGTAATTTATAATTGAATTCTTTTTTTTTTTTCGAAAACTACGCGCCTTGAATACGTAAAAACTTTCTGCAAAATATACAAATCCAATATAAATTTAAACTGTCCACGCGCTAAAATTGTTCTCGCACGTAGCAAGGACGAGTTCGGTTCAACTTTTCGCTGGAAGGAATTACACCCGATGGCATTCTCGAAATGGACAGGCAGATAGACGTTAAGGAACATAAGAGGAAAAAGTTTTCGCAGACGCGAGACGGTTTCTCCGCGGGGCGCGATTAAATATGGGACACATGGGCACATCTTAGGCGGTCGGAGTTGCGGAAACGAATGTGGAAAAAAGTGGCTGACGCGCGCGAACACGTTAAACGAACCGCGACGTCATAATTTCCAGCGGTGGATCGCGATAATTTAATTTCGCCGGAATGAAAGATAGCGCGCCTTCACAAAGTGGACCGACCTTGCGCGAGAAATTACGTCGTGCATTCGCGCCGGGGTGGGCGCGGGGCCCTGGCGTTCCACAAGTCGCTAAACTGGGAAGCAACCCGAATTCCTTATCGAATTTCCAGTACATTATTCCTCATGGAAAATTACAATTCGCATAGCAGAAATATGAGTCATATTAACGGTTTAGAATAGAACGGCAGGAATTGTTTAGTTAGCATTGGCAATGTGTGCGAGCGCGAAATATGTAGGAGCAGCTGTCATGATGTAAGTACACGTGTGAGTTCTAGCGATATAGATACATATTTGATACGAGAGAAGTGCGAGAGAAGCTATTTTTTTTTATCTTTAAAACTTTGTATAATTATATAGTTATACTAAAATTCACACGTTGGCTAAGTCCATAAAAAGAAGTAATTGTATCATTTTTTAAATCTCAATTATCTTATTTTTATCTCAATTTAATTCAACAATTAATTCTTATTTATTTTTTCATGGATGATTACTTCTTTTTTTATATAGGATACTTTTTGTAGCGCGTAAATTATTGTCTGCGATTTGATCTTTTAATTTCGTTCGTTAATGGTGTGCGATTCTCCTATCTAATACACACATCCAAAACCGATAAAATATATTTTATTTTTGTTTTCATTTTATTTCTGTTCCGACGTTGAACTGGCGACAAATCTCATTTCACGTGAGAATATTTTTCTTTGCATTGCATCACAATCAACTCGCAACGTAGTTTATACTTTAACTCTTTTTTTTTGCGCCCACGATTGGTCCGATAATTAATCCTGCAATAATGAATTATCCGTTATAAACGTTATTTTTTCTCCGACAGAAATCTCGTCCGTTTTTCGCTGCGTTGCGCACAGCAATAGTCTTTCCCTTTATCGTTACTTTTAAAATCTTTCATCAACGATCGGTTCCTCAGTTTCTAACACGGCCGCAAATTGGATTTCTTACCGACACGGGATTCATTTTGCCTCCATGGCGATGTATCGCTTTCGTCAGCTGTTTCTATATATTACGCTTTTTCATCCAGTTACAGTACCGATAAAGTCTCACCTCCCAAATTCGATTTTTTATAATTCTTTTTCTATCGGAAAACTTCATTGAAAAATGTATCTAAATTTCAGGATAATTAGTGACGAGAGCTTGTCAGAAATTCGCTTATATTTCTCTCAGACGAGGCTTTTATGTATATATACAACCGTGACTCGTTAGGAACAGGTTGAAAGAAGCCTGACGTCTCGTGTGGGATTAAAAGACCAAAAAAGAGAAGAAGAACCGAGGGCTGTCGTGCAAATTGCGCGCGGTGGCACAACCGCGTGTATAACTGAAGTGTATTGCGAGAGTTGAATATTCCAAGCAGAAATTAGTCGATGGTCGGAGATAAGAATTTTAATTTGCGGATTTTAATTTGCAAGAATGTCTATTTGTATGTTTCTTCTGGTCGCTTACTGAATATTATAGCGATTCTTACATTCTTTTATCGGATTTTCTTTTAAGCATTTGTTAACAAAAAAGAAAGAACCACGGCTATCGATAGAAAATAATACGTGTCGATGTTTTTGCTCAATTGCGCGTAAACTTTTATCGAGAAAAATGGAAGGAGGTGTCACGATGTTTCCGGTTACGATGGTCGTGTAGAGTGGATAGGAATTTAGAGGAATCGCCTTCCATAGTAATCGTCCCCTGCGGAAATGATGTGATTTACGGAGAAACTCTCTGCGCGGAGGGTAACGCGAAAATGATTTTGTCATTTTACTCTGGAGGAATTTTTTCCTCGGAGGAACGAAATATTAATTAATATTATTATTTAATCAGTTTCCATTTTACTTAGCTTGATAGAATACTGTAACACGCTGTGCATTTAGATTACGTGGAGAAGTAGCATAACCTTTTCTGTTTTAAACTAGTAATAAAAAATAAAAGGGTTGTCATTATTATTTAACAATTATTAATTTGAATATAAAAATATCGATTATTTTTACAACAAATACCGTTAAACGAGTTTACACATATTTGTAGAAATTAATAATTTTATTTTGGAAACGAGAGCCAAATAGATAAATTTATTTATTAAACAAATATATTTTGATAATTTTTGAAAAAGGCAGATATGACAGTTTACATTCTTTTTCACGTACGAAAGTGACAGGAAATGGTTACGCCTTTAACGATTTATATTGGAAGTAAATATCGGGATATTGTCGCCGCATTGCTTCCATCAGTCTCTCCGTGACGATTCATCTTCTCTTACAGAGAATGACTCGCAAATGGTAGAAAGTGAATAGTATCAGTGTGAGAGAATAAAAAGAATTTAAATGGAAGAGAGAGTATTTATATTCTGAATGCGAGTTTATCTCTCGTCTTTTTGTACATAATCATATTTTATCACATGATATTATCAGATTTATTTCGTTAATTAATTAATTTCGTAAATGACGTTATTATCTTATCGGTTTTCAAAATCGGAGTTTCAATGAAAATTACGTAATTTTTTGTAATTCTTAATCATCTACGGATTTAATTTGTGTGTGTGTGTTTTTTTTACGAAAAAATTATATTCAGAGAAAAAATAATTTTTTCATTATTCTCTCACTTTTGTAATGTTAACAATAGATTACAATCGCGCAAAATAAACTTGAAAAATTAATATGAAAAAGCCGTATAGTTCATGTTGAAAATGCATTCATAAAGAGTTAAATGATGTCATCGTCAAATTTAGTTTTTTGAAGCTAAATGAAATCTTTGCCGTCAGATAGGATGAAACAACGTAACATGATGAAAGAAAAAGGTGGATAATTCTTTCTACTGGAGCTTCATTAGAAACGCAATCGACTTCCTAGTTTTAATGAGGTATGGCGACCAATAAGGCCACGAACGAAGATGAGCTTCCGGATTTCGTTAACAGATATCTGGTTCGTCTATAGCAGTTTGTAAATTATGCAATTGCATTAATAATCTCGTTTCTCTTTGAAGAACTGACGAGAAAACCTTTCACATTTTTAGAATCCATCAATTATTCAGAATCCATCTATGCCACCTACGAGAATTTGTCCATAAATTTTATCTGTGTGCCGGAAAAAATATCATATGCAATTGTGTAGATCACGGGAAAAGGTTTTATTCCTATGCGAATTAATGTATTCGCGGAACAGTTTATTTGTGATACGCTGAAATAAAATTTTTAATTCAATTTTTCCACTACGTTTCACGCAGGAGTCCAATTACTTGTTTTAATTAATTAATTATGACCCCCTTTTATTTCGTGTAAACGGTAGCGTATATTCAGCATTTAAATAACAACTGTACCGTTCCGTAAATATGAATGTTTCCAGTCAATGAATCGATATATCAAAAGCAAGTCTCGTATTCTGCGAGACACCATTATGATAGTTTAATATTGTCACATTTTGTATTTTTGGCTTATATGTACCGAGATTATACTAAATTGAATTAGCGAACGCAATATGACAATTTTTTGCAACTGTCGCAATCGATACGAATATTCCCAACATATATTCAACCACACAAAATTCTGATATCGTCAATCAATATATAATTCGTATTTTAATTCGCTTATTAATATGATCCAAATTAATCACAATTTAAATTGTCGACATGGATTTTATTAATATTGATGTACGAGGAATTCTTAAAGGAAGTTGCGAAGTGAAATATTAAATTAACACAGCATTGGCTGCAATATTGATAATGCTGGAGCCCTTTAAAAAGTAACGTATAATGCATTTGCATGAAAATAATTAAAGTACAAACAAGTTAAGAAACAAAGGAAGAATTTTGCGCAATAAAGATATTGGCATATCTTACGTGTATCTCAATCGCATAACTTATTACTTTTTTTCATTTTTCATTCATTATTATATCACGAACTTACATTGTAAGTTATATAAAATTTCCAAATGAAAAAATGTCACTTTTATAAAAATTGTAAATGTGATAAATATATCAAGTCCAACATATCCAGACATTTTTATAATTACAGATATAAAAATGAGAGAAAGAAAGAGAGAGAATTATAAAAATTTATTTTTCCACTCATTAATATTAATTCTTTATTTTAATTATTTGAATATTGGAAATTGCATTAGAGTTCAAGAGTTTCATGGAATAATTATTTCAAGAAAAAATTGGTTTCCCTTTTAACGAGAGAAAGAAGTTATACAGATAAAATAGGCTCGGATATATCTCGTAATACCGATAATCTATATTAATGCCTATATTGTTTGGATTTTTTGTCAATGCTATTTTTTTCGCCGCGTTTTCTATTTTTCCGATATTTTCCCGCAGTTTCACACTCGCGTTTCTGGCGCAAATACCATGATTACCGGGATCTACATTCTATTGCGCGAACGTCGCGTAGGAGTGTCGTCAGTTGTGCGATATTATTGAAATATTACGCGGATCGGTATGATATGTATGTACATGTTCATCTAGTTTTTATCACGCCCGCACATCATTTCGGATTTTCCAGCTCACTTGTAACGCTGAACTTTGAACTTTGTGCTAAGAAACTTCAATTTGCGGTCTATAATGAACGAGAAGCCGGGATATAATTCGATTCAAAGGATCGAGATCTATATTCGATAGTAACTTGCGTGAACAGAAATTAATCATCGTAATTGCCATTGTGGTTACTTCAATTTTTATTTTAATTTTTACTTCAATTTAAGTGGTTCTTAATACGTGATATAAAAATTAATGTCATAATATAAAATATACGAAAAGAACATCAATTGCATATAATACCCCTGAAAATTTTATATCTATTAATGAATTAAATCATATATATTTTTTCTTTTTTAAGATGAATAATGAACTTTGTAAACTTTACGAGAAATGTGGAAGTATATATATATAAGTTGTTATTAGGTTATATCACATATAAATATGTCGTTGTTTAATCATATGTAATTTTCCAAAAATCGCTCTACATATATATCTGATGTCTTTCAAAAGTTTCACGAAATTTTTTATTGATGAATGTGCAATGAAATGTGCAGTAGAATTTGTTTATCATATAATTTACTCGTAAATCCAAACCGCGAGTGAAGATTGGAAATCTCGTGGACGAAGTTCCACGTGGTATCGCTGCTTAATATCGAACTTCTAGGCGGAATTGCGATCGCTACGCTCACGTAACGTCGAAGTGCCTCGACGCACTGATTTAGAGATGGCTCTCTGCATTTTTGATACTGTCACCACTGATCGCACTTCGGCGAGCGATTACTTTTTTCCCTTTTAGTGCAAACTAAGCGCGAATCGAAGTAACGCGACGAGAGGACACGAGAGCTCCACAAAAATCAATTTGCCCGAGTGTCAAGTGAAAAGCCGATCTCGATCGACAGCCGATCGCGATCCCGCGTTAAATCGCGAACCGATCTTTTCTTTCTCGACGGACGTGATTTCTCGCGAAGTTTCGTGGATGGGGTTGCTTGCGACGTGAATGCTAGATGAATACTGAGGCCGTCACGTCAGCCGCCGGGTTTCAACCCCCTTCTACGTGTGCTTCTCATCCCTCTTCCGGTCCCCGCTACCATCCGCCCGCTCCACTCTATCAGATGCGCATCCACCCACGCAACTGTTGCGCCCCCGCCCGTTTCTGATCATTCCTCAGGATTTCGCCAACCATTCCGCGAGCGCGTGGTGGCGAGAATCGAGTCACGTGGACGATCGATCGCGATCGCGATCGTACCTCGCGCGCGCATTAAAATACTCATGCTGGTGTATTGAGTTAAGCGATTAATTATCGATTGTTCCGGCCACTAGAACCGTCGTTAATGGAGTTAATGGCGATATCGCTGCTTAAAAGAATTAATTAAATATATTGACCTTTCGACATTTCAAGCCCGATCGTAAATGCTGTTGTAAATTTGATTAAATCGCCACTTTTAGGACGATAAACGATCTCAGAGCGGACGGCTGGTATCAATTTAATTAATCAATTTCCGACTGTGAAAGCTGGACTAAATAGTTGCCGATTAGGTACACTGAAAAATGGATGTAGCAGCTTTATAATGTTATGAGTAAACTTTTTTAACTTTTGGCAAGTTGGGGGTTAAAGTTAACACTTGATTTTTTTCACTACCGTATACTTATCGTCGTCAGCAGACTGAATCTTACTTTAGTTCGCACTAAATCTGTCTTAATTGCTTAGAACTTCTGACGTGATTCACAAAACTGTAATTAAGGCGTAATAGACACGCATTGGTAATCAACTCTCGAGATCAGCTGTCGCTCTTTGTATTTGTCTGTAATTCTCGGGAATCAGATGAACGATTCATTCGCATTTGTCAGTTTTTTTCGATACAGTGAATGGATCATTAATACTAGAATGCGCGTTTCTTTTTCGCAGTTTTTAGCGAAACTTAACAGAATCTCTTACTTGCTTTTCTATCATTCTCGCGAGTTTACGCTTTTAATACGACGCTTTTATTTTTACCAATAGATTTATCTTCATTAAAGAAGAGACACGAGTCTTTTAATTGTCTATTTAATGTTATTTTTTCTAATAATACCCTTCTATAATAATCCTGCAATTATGCTTAGCCGAAATCAACAATGATAATACATATAATATTATGTTAATCGATAATTGTTCAAAAAATTCAAAATTTATCAGTTTGTAGAGTCAGTCTTATCAGTTTTATATTATATGTTTCTAAGCAGTAATATAAACGATGTCTCTGAACCAAGACGATATACGATAGACGGGAGCGATTATGAAAAAAAAAACTATACGAATCGTGAAAAATGTATTAATCGATTTTTTGCAGGCGCGAGACCGAGAGTTGGATATGCGCGTTGATGTTTTCGCATTGAGACGACGACGACTATAATGTGCACGTCGTACTTTGTAAACTCGGCTCGAACAATGCATAAAACACGTCGGCGCACGTAACTCGCCTTCGCCTCCTAACTAATTAGCCTAGATTTATTAACGGCAGTTTTGTAACGGTCGTAGAATTCTTACGGCCAGTCTTCTTGTCGAGACCGCTTAATTAATTACTCTCCCGTAGGGCGGAGATGGTAATAATGCGTTTCTAATTAGTCGCGTTCGCGCGCGCGTGAAATAACTACGAGCTTGCAACCAACGCGAGATAAGCGGAGGGGAATGTGCGAAAAGGATGCCCGCGGTCGAATAATTTTCCTCCGTCGAGTTATTTTTTACACGCTTCTTCGAAGAAGTGCACAGTTGGTTTAAGGAAGTTCCCGATAAGATATCGATTAAATATTAAACATCGGTATACTCGACTAACATTATTTATGTCGTTTTTAAAACTTTAGCGTATATATATTTCTCACGTGTGAATGCTCTTCCAGTGCGAAAGAATTCGTTCACCGAAAGAAATTATATTTAATAGATTCTTTTTTTGTGTGTGCAAAAATTGACAATTCGAACCGTTTGAAAAGCGAAGTATTTCGCTCGCGAAGTCTCTCACTGAAGTCAATCTTGACAGTTCTCGGGCATCGGTCGGACTCATATGTGATCTCCGAATGGAACATGATCTCGGGACGTATGAGGCGTGACGTTCGCCGACAATTTCATGAATAATTGAACGTGTGCTTTAAGCGGACCGTGACGTATTGGCGGGGTATCGGTTCGTCCTGCAAACAGAATATTCTAGCTAACCGTCTGGACTGTTTGATTGATTAACAGTTTGCGCTGAATTTTGAATCGCCGGCGGAGGATCTTACACAATTTGTTTTCAACAGATAGGAATAATTTATGTGCCACGATTGAATATTACTTTGTACACTACGATTCAATCGAATGGATTGTAAACAACAGTTATATTTTACATGGAATATATAATTTAAAGAAATGCCAGTTAGATTGGATTGTTATATTTATAGCTGATTGCATAATACACAATACTTTTATTTTTTCTGAAGCTGCAAATATCTCCGTTTTTTTAAATATGATTACTCCTTTTTTACGATTATATGAAGGTAAATTCATGAACAAGCAAGAATATTAGAAGCTCCGTTACTTCTCCGCGGATAACGCACATGAAACTTGCGTCATGACGCTAAGCATTCAACTCAAATATCAATGTAGTACGTAAATACCAATAGTATATTCTAGATAATCTATCGGAGTTTTATTTATAAAAATTCGTTGGTCGTGCGAACGAAATGGACAGCTTGCAACCCCTAATATAGTTCTATGCATGGAGTCGTTCTCTTATCTCTCTTATTCACAGTCCATACGAGCGATAAAAGAATCGCAGATAAGTGTACCTTATATTGATTAACAGTTTTTACGTAAACTAGTCACTAACGATAATTTTAATGATCATTACTTTTTATTTACTATAGATATTATGGAATTAATTTAAAATAAAAATAATAATTTACAAAAGAAATATACAGGAAATAATACTAATTATAACAGGAATTAAAAACCACTGCAGTTTTATTTTTCACGTAATTATAATGTTTATTTATGTCTGTTTTTAACAGCCTTGAATATAATAAAACGAGGAATACAAATTATTAATATATGGTCACAAAATTATATAAACCGTATAAATTTTTAAGCAAAGCGTTCATAAATTTTTGAAATACACGCACGCGCATTAGACTTTAATGGGAACACATATATCTTTATACCTGAAAGGATTAATAGCGCGCAATTTTCCTGGGGTATGCGTACACTTCATGAAAGAACAAAATGCGATTAATAATTTTGCGTAACGAGTATTTGGATAATTCTCTACGCAACTCACGTAGCTACCCACTACCCGTACACGAGACATATGAGCATCGCGAATGCAAATTTCGCGAATGTCATTTTCGTATCGCCACGTCATGATATAAATATTTTTCTACGCTCACAGACTATGGCAATCCTATGGTACAATAAGATTATTCGATGAATAACAAATATTACTACCACCAATGCATCGTTAACATATACAATATTGGAACGCAACTGTTCCGCTGTATTAAAAAAATATTAGAAACAGATAAATACAGCGCGAGAAGAAATATTTATTTGTTTCGAGGACATTTTAAAAAGATATTCTTTCTTTCTGTGACGTTTTCGTTCATTTTTTCTCAATATATGCATACGAGCAGATATTAGATGTGCGTATAAATTTTAAAAGTAAGAGAGGCGATATCGTAAAATTTATTTTTGTTTTAATGAGAGGAGTTTGTGAGCAAATAAATTAAAAACTTTGTAATACTTCATATCAAAATGCTATTCATCAATATTCTGTCAAATCAGTTCATTAATGCGTCATCACGGTTTTCCTCTCGAGTCGCTTTCTTACTTGCCTCTCTAGCATGAAAAACAGGTATCTCGTCGCCAACGAACCGTTACTCGCTTCTTTTTGCAACCAAGAATAATTTAGGAATAATTTGCATTTGATAATTACATCTGAAAGTAGATCGCGAAATTTTTTCTTTCAAAGAATAAAAAATTTCGATTTTCCTACAAAGCGATTTATTTAGATGTAAAATTTTTGATATGATATGAAAGGTGAAAGAGTTCGCGACAATTGTATGATAGGTTTTCTAAAAAATAATTTTATTTCATATTTGTAAAACAATGATATACAGGAATCAATGGCGCGCACGATTCAAATTTATTTCATGATCTAGCTGTATGTATCTTTATTGTTATGTTTTCATGTAAAAATTCACAGTGTATCTTCCTGCTCAAATTATCTATCTAAACATAATTTTAATTCTTTGTTGAGGATCAAGTTCCAGTATTCGCGCAAACATCTACGAGTCGACTAATTGTGTCGGCAGATGAAGATAAAGCATGACTTTACGAAATAAATGGTGAACATATCGCCACGTCGAGAGTTGCTGACTGGAAAGCTTAAAATGGTTTTATTCCCGTAACAATTTAACAAAATAATCCGTATTAATTAAATTCTTTATATTTTATGAATTCGTATAAATACGTCTTAATTTTCATTTGATTAATAGAATTAATTTATAGATTTTATATAGATATCTATTAATTTTTACTATTAATTAATAATTTATAAATATTAATCAAATCTAATTTGTAATGTGATAAGTATATCTACTGAAAATTTTAATAATATAATTGGCATTATTTATGATATTTACACGCTGTGCATTTAGAAAAAAAAAAACAGATGATGTGTGATAATTATTATTAATGCTACTAAATAGGTACATGACATATATTTACCCTCGTATTTACCGTATCTGATTGTATTAAATATACTGCAGTTGATCGTTTGTTTTATATTTAATAATTACATATTATTTACCAAGTTTTATCATTCTATTCTCTTTAATATCGTTCAAGACGAAAAGCTCACGACTGCTTAAACACTTACATTAGCACAAGGCCCAAGGCTTTCGTTAAAGCAGCGATAAAGTTTGCGTCAATGACGAAACGTAATTACGAAGAATTCTAACGAAGCTGCCGGCGCGATGCTCTGAGTGAATAAGAAGGGAAGCAACGCTTTTAAGGCTATAATGAAAACTGCTATAAACCGTAGACTTCTCTATGCTGCTTGACCTTCGATTTTGTCTTAAACATCCCTCCATTTCTTCCTTATTATTCATGATTTAATTCGTAGTCGTATCAAATTGAGATTTACTTGGTAACATAATAAGCTTATCATTAACATAGTAAGCTTATATATTTTGAATTATGAATTTTGTTACAAGAATCCATCACAGAATAAGATAAGATAGCGTAAGGATCGCTAAGAAATTCGTGCAATGTGGTAAATGAAGTCACGAAGAGGTGCTCAGATGAAAAGGTCATCTGAGAAACAAATTACAAATTATTTGCAAATTATTTATTCAAATCGACAGAGATGGAATTGCATAATTCGTGTCAAATGCTTTTCTAGACGTTAAAAATCCAAGTGCGCCGTGCGATAAATCCGACGTGTAAATAATTAAACTCAGCTACGAGAATTCCCAACGAAATTGCTGGACATTTCTGGAGAGTTTGCGAAAGGGTTTGCATATCGCGCCGGACGACTAACTTTGCATGGACTTTAGCGGCCTGCCCTATCCATTTGTATTTGTGCGCGGAAGAGCTCAGTTTGCTCACACAACGCCCGGTCAAACAGCCGTAATTTTGCGTAGCCAAAAGTGATCTAATAGCTCTGCGTATTATAATTCACGATGATAATTGCTCTTGCATGCAGCCGGTATAATTTTGTCACTGATTGCGGGAAGTTGAAAATATTTTTCCCCGTGACAGCGTGAAAAAGGAGGAGATGACATAGCTGAGGTGATACAATTGATGATATTAGCTAAAATGGAATCGTCGATAGAAGATAGTAACATTTTTAAACAAATTCATCTAGTTAAAATATTTCTATAAGATCATTACTTTATCAATTTGTTTCTATAAGTGACACATTGACCATAAATTAGCATACCAATAACACGAATACCAATAACAGTTAATAATTAAATATAAGTTAAGTTAATAATTAAATGTAATTAATTAAATATTAATAATTCCGGTAATAACGAAATCTATTCTCAGTGACAACGGATTGTATCAATTATTAATCATCCGAAGCGTCATTAATCATTATATTGATACGTTCAATATTCAGAAGCTCCAGAAATCCCACTCATTAGGCTTATCTATAGAAAGGGTGAGATGCATTTAAACCAAGCCACTTATTCTGAGTACAGGCCGGTCTAGTTACACGCGCGTCGAATGCAGCGTTCGCGGTATAGCATTCCCGAGAGATCCCGCACCATCCAGACGGTGCAAGACATGTTACTTACGAGGAGCGACCTGGAAATTCCTCAGCAAAACGACCGATGCACGACCGTAAGGGAGTTTCTCATTCCGATTGGAAGTTTTCCTCGCCATAAGCGGCGGGAGAGAAAGAGCGCGTCGCAACAGCCGGAGGGAACGCAAAAATGGTTCAACACCTCTTGGAATCCGGTCGAGTCTTTCCAGAGAGAAACGTAATACCAATAGTCACGCTGCACTTACTTTGACAAAGTTCTTTTTCGTCGAGTTCAGCGCGTTTCTTTTTTCCGTCGCGCTACGTATTTACGAGTAATCCGAGAAATTGGCACTGTGAACGGCGACAGCGCGTTTTTACCTGTGTCAGGAAACCCTGGGGGAATATGAGACTCCGTAGTAGCAGAATAACACTTCATTTTATTTAAAAAGACTGCATAATGCATTTTTTTTTAAACATAAATATGTTATGTAGAAAACAGTAGAAGAAAATAGGATTAACGAAATAATCTGCAGTGTCATAATAATTCTGTGCATATTAAATTAACAAACAAACAGGGTTACAAGTTACAGTTTATTATGTATTTTTAAAATAAAGTGTTTAAAAAATAAGAAAGATTATATTAGATTGTTTATAGCATTTATAGGGAGAATTACAATACTCACAATTACGAAATTCTTTTTTACGATAATTTAAATTTATTTAAAGATGTGTACACATTTCACAATTCGCCTTTGATAGTGAAAGCGCCTGATGTAAGATTCTTAAATTTTTTTTTAATAATTTGGCTTGATAGAGATCGTTTTAAAACTTTATATAGCATGATATTCCATGACGGCGCAAATAATATTTTCGGAGAAAATTGTATCGAGCGTGCCGGATCCGTCCGCTGCTGTAGGTGGAAACTGCATCTATGATGCCTTTGACATTATCTGCGAAACAAAGTACCGGATAACCGCGTTACGAGTCAATCTCTCCGTCAGGTATAAGCTAGTCTCCGGAGGCTTCGATGGAAGTAGGAAACAGTGGGAGTTCTTATTTCGGCCGCAGAATTTTGAATCCGTTCTATTTTTAACTTTGTTTCAAGGAAACGATCTCTACTGATAAATTTATAATAATCTTATGAATTGATAACTGTAATAATTTCTACTTATTTTAATACAGTATTTATACAATACTTCCTACTTGTGTAGATTTGCATAATAATTCTGGCCACGATTGAAATTGGCATATTTAGATAAAGAAATAGTCTGCTTTCTTTACAATGTCGCAATAAATCCTTTCACTCGATGCGCACGTGTCTTATACCTCCTTTATTTTTGCATAAACGTAGGTGTTCGTTTCCGCGATACATCTTCAGATAAATCTTTTTTCGATACATCTTCGACAGGAAATTACATTTACACCAATATCTGGTAATGCGAATATTTATTCGCATTGTAGTCGACATCGCGCTATTTATAAATATATATGTTCTCTGAGTAGTGTAAGTAGGGACCACGTATCTTTTCTATTCAAAATTTTAGACAGCTCGTGTGATTAATCGAGCTTCTTCATGGAGCACCACATGGGAAATGTTGCATGTGATCTAATCGATTGGAAGATGACAACGTCGGATTTCACCTCATGTATCGGTGATTTATTAAGCCATGGATAGTAATTACCGGGTTGTGTATTTGATCGCAACATAATCGTTCAAGTCGGGATTGTGCTATTATATGAATAAACGATGACGGGAAGGCCATAGGAAAATTGGGACATGATAAATTCGATTATAGAGTTCATATACCTGGAAGAAATCAATAATCGAATGAGTTAAAAAGATATTGAACTTATATTATTTATGCAGTTTTGTTGCAGTTCTACATTTGCAAATTTAACAGTAAATATCTCATCTTGTTGCAACTCTTCCTCATCGCAATATTTGTTCAAAATATGTACATTTAGATTGTCACACTTAAATGAGATAGATAAGGAATTTATTAGATTCTTATTTAATTTCGTTTTTTTTAGCATAAAATCATAATATTTAATTGAATATCGAATGTAAGACTGCAACTGAATCATATTTAATGTGTAATTATTTTTTAATAGTCGCCACGTATATACGTAACGAAATGTAATATACATCAAAGTTAGTTTGACATTGCGCGATATTGCACATAAGAATATAACACAAAGGGGTTGTAAAGGGGTTGAACAGTATTGAATTTACTAGATACTTAGGAACTCTGTCACGCGCCGTGCGAGCCTTCGAGAACCCTCGGCACTGCTGTGAAATCTTTTAATGAGCTTACCAAGCCTAGAAGCCTCATATCGGCACGTCTCGCGGCAAAGTAAACGCGAAAAGCGGCAAACCGTTGGTGGCAGTTGTTGCGTGCGTCACGTCGCCGGGATTTCACGCTTCGTAAAAAGCCGTAAAAGACGTAAGGCTACTTTGAATTCGAACGTACGTTTACGGTCGTTGTGAAAGATTGACCGTGTACCATGGTGAGTTTGTCGATACATCACAATCGAAGACACAAGTGGACGAAAAGAAATATATTTTATTATTTTTCAAAATATGATTTATTCTGTCCAGAAATAAATTATAATTTTTGTTATTATATTTTCCATTATACCGTATTGGGTTAAATTCTAAAAACAGATCGGATTTTACTTTTAAGTCGACAAGACAAATATTCATGATCCTGTTCCTAAACTCATCTCTTTGTAACTAGTCAAATATTTGGCAATATCGGTGAGACAACATGTAATAACGGTGTTCAACTATCATATCCAACGCTGATAGTTGAAATTTACCAACTACGGTTTGAGATACGCGAGAGAGAGCAATGGGAGGAGAGATTCAACTTCCGCGCACACAATAGAACGGTTCGACTTACGGTGAAGGGATGCGCCGAGAATGAGGACTCGCCGGACATATCACTTTCCATAGAAATGATCGCGCACAGCCCCGAGGGCTGTCCTTTGCCGATAACTGCGTCGTCGTTGTAATTTCCTCGTTCGCTGACCGCAAGCTCTGTGGCGCAGATCTGCACGTTTCGTTGCGCGCAGTCGCGCGTTCCATGCACACTTTATTGCGTACGATTGTTTCTCCAGTAACTGGTTCCGAACGCGAATTTAGAACCTGGGAACCGAGGGAGTTTTATTTCATCCTTGTCGATATACCGATGACGTGTTATCAACTACTAGTTCTCATTTACGCGCGCATCGTTTTCGATAACGGACAAAGCCGGCCGGGTGCGCGTTCGAATAGGAATAACGACCGAGGCAACTTTTCTAACTAAGCGCTCGACGGGCGACTTCCGAAGTGGAGCATCGGGGACAGTACGCTGTACTCTGTTACCTCGTAGTGACCAACTTTCCGTTCGTGACGTAACATATACTGAATCCATTTAATTATAGGACGAGCAATTATGCAACTAGCGTCAACGGTCGACGTCTGATGGACCTAGATCGATTTTCACTTGCTATGTTCTCAATACTCTTCTGCCATCTTTGACCGTCATGTATAGATATTATTACGTATACTTAATAATATGTATGTGTTGTAGCTTTGATGCTATCTCTAGCAGATAGTTGTCAATGATTTCGATGATCTCGTATTATTTCATTATTCACAGTGAATATATTTTTATCAGCCTTTTATTTCCCATGACGAAGCGTGTCGGCACGTTTGTGAAACAAATCAGTCATTTATCGATTTGTTTTGTTGCCATCGACACACCTTTTACCAATCGTAAGAGCGACGCGGAATATTCTGTATCAAATTCAATTACGATCAATCGTTGACCTTTGTAACTACATAATTTGAAATCTTCTGCCGACCCGTTTCCATCAATTCTCTTTCGTGATCCCATCGTATCCCTATTATTCATCGTTGAAGTGTGAACAATAGAGTCGAAATTTTGATAACTAGCCAGTCACTGGAAAGACCGGGCGACAGTCTCGAGATAGGGGGAGGGAGCGAGAGAAAGAGAGAGAGGAAGGGAGAGGGGAAATTGAGCATTGTAGAGAGAACGATCTGCTCTGGCGAAGGCTGTTCTTTGTCGATAACGATTCCACTATTCCTCCTTGCAATTTACTTGGTATAATACCGTGAACTTTGATCTGCCAAGATCCATATTCGTAGCTTCACAGATCACGAGGTGAAAAAGAGAAGTTATTAATGCTGTTTGATGCCATCGAGTAAATTAGCTTTGAATTGCGTATACGAATTGATGCGAGCAAATATTACGCGAGTTATACATTTTCATAGTTCTTTCGATCTACCTTGTAAGTGTCCCTTACTCACAATTTTTATATAAACGCATACAACATATAGTTTAACTACATATTATTCATCATTTTATGTAAGAATTGAAAGATTGGCATTTAGGGAAAAAATTTTTTATTAGTTTTACATATGAAAATTTTTCATTTTAAAAATATCAAATTTTATTTTGTTTTAACACCAAATTTTCATTATGTTCTTTGTACTTTCAAATAACATAATTAATAATTATTATAGTTAATAGTAATTTAAAAAAAATTGTAATAGTTTATGTTGAGAGAGTATGTGATGAATCATGAATATTTTTCTGTAATTTGAATTTTGTATGCGACGGTTGGAGGGCGTACGTAGACTCGATGCGTTGATCGCGGTCATCACACCCACTCTTGAGTATGCACGTTTCTTGTACGCGCAGGAATGTCACGTGTAACTGTGCTCATGCACACGTATATCTCGGGAATATACGTGGACGCTTTTAATTTCATCTCCTCCCAAAAGATTCACCAATTATATCGTAAATCGTCACGTAGCGAGACAATTTTCTTTGAATTTGCGATTTGAATTATTAGTTAATGATCGGAATTACGTGATCTGGTAAACGGTGGAAGAACGAAGCACGGTAATCAATTCCCTTGATTTGGACTAGATTGGATTAAAATTCTAAACGTATAATGTTAACGTTATCTAGTGACAATCCTTGACATTCCTGCGATTTTTTTACAAGAGTACTCAAAATATTATTCGTTACATTTCACATAGAGCTCGTGAACTTTTATGAACGTGATTTCTTTTCTTGATTTTATTCGTTTATCTTTGAAAACATAATGTAAAAAGTCCTGGTGTCTATTATACAAATTATACATTTTCATAACAATTAAATGCGTGGAGCATACGGAAGGTGTATTTCTATGATATCTAGCATTGAAATCAATACTTGCAGATGATTGTTATATGATCAGTATGAAGAAACGTGGGAACAACGAGAATAAAGATAGTAAGAATGGAGGTTGTCAGAATGGAGGCAAAGCAACGGAGAACTCAGATTCGGGAAATCTGAGCGATGACGAGAATCAAGGCTTCGGAAATTGGCTTCGATCCAGCACCGGTGCCGAAATGATGCGACTTTTCGTGATCACGAATTCGATTTTGGTCTTCGTGACTATGGCTTGGCCGAACATGAAAGAATCCTTCTACATCATCAAAGACTATTTCATGGGGGAAGAAGATTAAAAGAAGATTAAATGATTAAATGATATCAATCGAGGAATAGAATAAATAACGTTGTCATTTAATCTGTTTTAAATAAGCATGGCAATATATTATTCTCAATTGTAGAATTGTTTAACATATCTGTTAACATCAGTGTTTTATCTTTATCTCTCATATCATTGATTAATCTCGAGTGATATCTTAAATTAGATGTTAATATCAAAACAAATGGGCACTGATAATAGAGAATAGATAGGTATTAACTTTACAGAAATTGTTATTGATTGTTATTATACGCTAACTGTTGTTTATTAATTATATAAGTTATATAAAAAATATTCAATTGTTTGATCGTAAGTGCGTTTTAAAATCAGTGAGAGATAAATAGGTACTTAAATCTAGATAGATCTAGGAAGATAAACGAGAAACAATCGTCGACTTTCACAAGATTTAATATTCTTACAAATGCCACAAAATGGGTAAACAGAACTGTGACAGAACTTCTTTTTCGCGCAGCGTTTGAAAGTCAGATTTGTGCAGATCGCGATATTTGTATAAGATAAAACTCTTCCCTATATTTTTCTTGCCAGAAGTTCGTTATTTTGAAGGAGTAAACTTTCATAGATCCATCAGTCGTATAACTTTTAGCAGAACTGACAAATAAGTCAGTTATTAAATCGGACTGTTTTAATTCTCAGTTAGATTAAAACAGTTTTAATGATAATTTACAGTAGCACTTATAATTATCTTGACAAAAACTTTATAAAAGGCTTTTATAATATCAATATTTGGTAACAAGAAATTAAAAATGCATAATTTATAAAAAAAAAAAGATTACGAAGTGCAAACATAATTTAATGAAAAGTATTTTGACATAATTGAATAATTTTCAAATAAATAAATATCAAAATGTTTATGAGCCAAGTGAATTATGAAAACTTCAAATCAGAATGTATAAGATCTTGAAATTTTATATCAAATTTACTCTTAGCATATATCTCATCAATAATAATAGAAGACTGTTAGTTTTGTTTATATTCTCAACTTTGACTTACTTGTGCCTTGAAAACTCAAAATATTTATAAGCACTACTCCCAAAACCATACGTCTCAAACAGAGAGATCAGTATCTTCTATCAATGTATCGGCTTGATCACATTAACCGTTAAACTTGTATAAGTAATAGTATATTTAGGATACACACATTTATACTGCAATATTCTACATGGAATGTTGTAATATCGCATCGCAATAATTAATCGCAAGGCCTTGTCATGTTGACGTTCGTTATTCGTGGGGTGTTTCTGGTCAGCATATTGGGCTGGTATAGCGCCATCGTCTGGAAGATAATCGACGGTTACTTCCAAGACGAGTTTCGCGCTTACTTGCAGGAAGAGTATCGCAAGCATCCGCGGATCAAGGCCGACGTCGAGAGCGCCGGGGCTGTCGATAAGGGGCCGGTTTCGAGCGCGTTGCCAGCCGAGCCGAGTTTGAGCCACGGCATCGTGGAGACCTACGGTTCCAACGCGGCATGCCCGGCCGACATCGCAGACGCCTGTCCGCGCGCGATCGTTTCGAGCGGGAAGAAACCGGAGGAAGCGGTGGCAGGTGGCACCAGCGAAATCGCGGTCGCCGTCGGCGCCGGTACCACCGAGAAAAATGCATTCCCGGCGAACGCGGCCCGATCGGCGCAGGAAAGTAGGAAATCTCCTCCGAGCGGCAGCGACACGCGCGATAAAGAACAGCGACCGGGTGCCATCAATCAGGACGCTGACCGCGAAGAGGCTCCGATCGAGGGAAGCGTACTTCCGCACCCCGCGTCCACGCGTCGTGTCGAGAAACCGCGACGTCGTCTCGACAAGAAGACATTATTGCGTGCTTCGAAAGAGGTCTTGAAGGAGATATCGCGGAAAATGCCGAGGAATCAAAGAGTGAACACGCTCGTTCTGACCGATGCTGATTTCGCCGCCGCGAGGACCAGGACCAGGGACGACGGAGACGACGATTTCTCAGAGTTCGAAGAAGAGGAGAAGGATCAGAGGGTCCGTAAAGAAGGAGTTCTCGTATCGGAATTGCCATTCAAGCCCAAGGCGGATATCGGCGACTTGGATAGGGTTACCGCGGAAGAGTTCTGTCCCCTGACCTTGGAGGACGAGGCTTCCTGCGGGGAAACCACCACGTGGCCGTGACTGTGCTTGATGAGCGCCGTCGCGGTGAATTTGCTAGTATTAGATCCCGTGGAAAAAGTTGTGCATTAACAGCGGGACACCGAAGGGCTTAGGAACATGCTGAGAGAGCTGAGGCAGAAGGCTGCGCGACTGTTATTAGAATAAATCTCTGTACAATTAGTTTCGCGTCTTTATTAAGGACGATGATGATAGATGTAGTGTGAAGATCTTCTCATGTTTTTGTTGGTGCATTGCAATTTATTCAGTTCAGAATGAACTTGAGCAGGATGAAATAAGGCTATGACGTGTAATCGTAGTTTTAATATAAAACAATGTATCACTATCTTTTTATTAGGCAGAATTAAATCTTGATTCAATATAATTAATATTTTTACGTTAGCATTTCATTTTTCTAAATCAGATATAAATTATCCGTATTTAGCATAAAATTTATTCTCTCAATGTTTCTTACTATGCGTTCTATGCTATAATAAACCTTATTTATTTTATGAACTCAGCAATTTGTCGAAGCGATAATTATGGTATCAGTCGAAGATAAGTTTTCGCTGCCTAAGGATGTTTCGAATCCAGGACAGATATAAGTGAAACGAATAGGATCATTAAGTAAGACACCACTGTCCTTTGACCTTGCGAAAAGAGGTTCTACGAGGAGAAACTAGCGAGTGACCGTGAGAAGTCAGAGAAATCGCGATATACGATGGTGCCGTATCGGAAACACTTGTCCAGCGGAAAAATCGAAAAAGCACGTTTAAACGCGCAATTTGTCTGCACGTATCTCATTGTATATGCTGAAGGATAAAATTAAAAATTGATATATGAGTGTGCCCCCCCCCCCGCAAAAATGAACATTTGTCGCGTTATGTAAAGATGACAAATGTCGTCAAGTAATCGTCGAATGACACGCGTGGGAGATGTTTTGCAAATGTAATTTCAAGGAAGAACGAGTAAGGTCGAAGCGTTTTAAAAGCTTCTTTCTAACAAGACGTTACCGCATTTTTCTTATTAAGTAATAAAACCTACGCGAGCAGCTAATAGCAAAGCAATCACGTTTTGCTTCTGTTTATTGCGCGCTCGAGAGTAAAACCAAGTAATCTTAATAAGCAGAATAAGTATAATCGCACACTCATTTTCCGAAATGTGCACGTCGCAAGTAAACGAGAAAAATCCATTTTTTTTTCATAATGCGTTTAAATTAATAATAGTGTTTGCATTGCATCACATATCTTTATACTAATTTCATTGCTGTCATTGAAATTAATGATTTGTCAACGGATATATCGTCCATGTATATAAATGCAAATGTAAATAAAATAAGAAAATTTATTCATTACCATTGAATTATAAGAACAGTTGTTGAAGGTCTACATAATTCTTATATTTTAATTTAAATTTACAATTGTTACATTTACATTTGTTTTTAAATGTGCATTTTTATTACTGATATCACTTTGAAATATAAATTTTAATTTTTGATTATATAAATGCGACATAAATTAAATTAAATAACTTTTTACATGTGCTACAGTTCTCTTCGACATGAATAAATATATTATTTTTATAGAATAGGACCATATTAATAATATTGATAATTATTCGAGAATTATTGAATCAAAAATGCAAAATTATAAATTATAAATTATTTTAAATTGTTTTATTTTAGCAATAAAATATATAGTCAGATACAAAGCATACAGTTACAGAAGCAATTATGATAATTTAGTAATTTAAAGCAGTAAATATTACTTTGGATGGTCGTGATTTTCATTTCCCTGCCACATTAACCATGTAATGATACCACGTTAGATTGTCGGTTCACATTTCTATACGCATGTTAAAGCGCTCAGTATTAATAATTTTTGTTACCTCAAAAAGCCTTGGTAATTGACTGCGTAAATCGAAGCAATTTACATTCGCTAAATGCGCGCGATATCGATTGCATTCAAAACCAGTGACGTCTGTGAATGTATGCTGAAGAATACTAACAGTGCTGTCAAAGTACGAATAACAATAATACA
Source organism: Temnothorax curvispinosus (assembly GCF_003070985.1). Taxonomy (NCBI): domain Eukaryota; kingdom Metazoa; phylum Arthropoda; class Insecta; order Hymenoptera; family Formicidae; genus Temnothorax; species Temnothorax curvispinosus. The sequence continues at coordinate 396,660 of NW_020224798.1, read as the reverse complement.
GGATGAGCTCACCGTAACGTCTCCTTTGTCCTTCGCAATTGGAATAACAAAATATTTCTGAATCATTATCAAACAACGGCAAACGGCAGTTTATACAAATGTAGTATACAAACTGATTGTAGTATAATAACAAATATAATTTGCAAGTACTTGCGTAACGTCGCGCGTTGGTGAAGCACGAATATTTTAAATTAAAATAAGGACATTTCGTTAGCATCTTGTTATTATCTTGCGAAGAACAATTTGCATATTTACTTTTGATTATTTACAATGTTCGAATGTTCGTGCGTAACGCAGAAAATAACTTTGCTCGGGAATATACGACGCCGCATTACGTCATTGAATTATTCAGTGTAATAAGAGCATTATATACATGCAAAATGTGTTCTATATACACGTCTACGTCAATTGCATGGCACATACCTATAATACGGCAGCGTAGAAGAGGAATTCTAAATATGGAATTTATAAATGCCTTTGAATATATTTTATTCTGGAGATCTACAGAATAAAGTAGCGAACTATATAGTACAAATCGAAATGTCTGACACGTCATCAAATTTTTTGCAGGAAATGTTAGATCGAGCCCTAATTGTTTCTTTCGCCGTGTAATTCTTCGGTTTACGTTTAATTCCAGATTCAATTTTCATTTACGTAATAAAAGACTATACGTTCTAATTCGAGTCGAGAATATGCAGGTCGATGATCGAAGTCGTACTGGCGTATTCGCGCAGATCTCGACAGATTCCTTATCCGAACACGTGCCGCGAATGAAAAGACGCTGATTGAGAAGGAGAAAGGAGCCTGCGTAACATCGCACTCATTATTTATTATTAATCGGTCACAATTGAATGACACATTAGAATTTTTGCGACAGAGAGAGCGCAAAGTGCAACTTATATATCTGCATAGTGGTACGGCGAATTCGCGAATCGCAAAAATTGTGCACAGGATTGTGCCCGTCTATCAAATCATTTGCCGGGTATCGTTTTACAAAAGTACTTTTTACAAAAGTTGTCTTTTTGCGTATCGTAACGACGCGGCATTTCCTCGCGCGCGCATGAGAAAAAAATGATGTCGAGAGAAGAGTAGTCGTGGACGCGCGGGGGTAATTTCCTATGTAATTGAGAAAATACACCGGCAATGGCCTCATTACGGTAGTCGTCGATTTCTCGTAACGACTTTCCGCGCGCGCGCGCCCTGATTTGGCGCTACGCGCTACGCTTGTTTTATCCTGCTCCTCTCTCGCATCGTAAGAATTATAATGCGGACGATAGCGTGGCGCACAGATATCTCGACAGGGTTGGGAAAGTTACTTTTTAAAAATAACTAGTTACAGTTATCGTTACCGAGTCAAAAAAGTAATTAGTTACAGTTACTAGTTACTGATTCTCAAAAGTAACTCGTTACAGTTACAGTTACTTAAAAAGTAACTATTAGTTACTTTTTCAGTTACTTTTTTAAAATGTTAAAACAAGATTACAGAATAAAAAGTTTAATTTTAACATGATAATTTTAAACTTAAAATTCTTAAATAAAATGTATTATATATGAAACTAAAATTATATACATATATGTATATTATAATATTATATATACATATTATACAGGGTGTCCTATGAGTCCTATGACTCGAGGTCCGGGTGTGTTATTGAAGTCATTTAGAGTTGAAATTGTTTAATAAACATTAAACATATCTCCGTAAATATTCCTAACAGAACCACAACTATTGAAAGTTAATATGAATATTTGAAACATTTTCAAATCCTTAGACTACTTTTTTTGGGGGCATATGAAGTCAGTAGTTTATACAGAACAATCTCGCAATAGGGATGAACTTGTGAACAGAATTATGGATGCAGCAACGCAAATAAGACATTCTCCTGGCATGGTGGAGCGAGCTATTAGATCACTTTTACCTTTTGAAACAGTTTTTTAGGCTTCCTGGGAGAAACCGCTGATCAAGGCAGCGACATAGACGCACTTGACATCCCTGCTTTCACTCTCCCTTATGACGACTTGGCTACCAGACCTGTGTTTTGTCTGTCGAAGAAAGATTATTATTTTTCTTCGACAGGAGATCTGTCGGTCTCCTCAACCGACAAATCAGGCTCTTCCACATGTACCAATGGTGTTTGAGTAGCTCATCGGCTGGCAATGCATCGAAAGGAATATCCCTGATTTTGATCTCGGTGAATAGGCTTTTTAGCTAATCCGCTGATTGTTCATTGGCGCATTTATATAAAGATGATTACGCTATTTCTTTCTCAGGAATTTCTCATAAAGGTGGGAACTAGCGCACTCTCGAAGTTCAAGGATCTGCTGATCAGCTTTCTGATCACACCCACTTCACCGACATCTAGCCCTCGTTCTAGAAGGCTATCCTGATTATGCTCTTATCTTAATCGCTTGGGCGCAAGAACATAATCTTCGATCAGTGACCTTGGGCTTTTTGCCTGGGTGACTGTCCGACAGATTGGAAATATTGTGGCTTAAAAAAAGACACGCTTTTACGTGTCACATGTTGACCATATCTTTCTCTCTTTGTCCTTTGTATCCGAAGAGTAGGACTTTGGGCTTTTTCAGCCTGTCCTTCTCTCTGCAGCTGCTTTTTATAACAACGTCTGGCAGTGCTGCTATAGCGAACTCGAGTTTTAGTTAGACCCGATTCCGCAACTGGGGACTCCTCTAGTCGTTCGCTCCCTAAGAAAACCATATATCTTGGAGGACTTTGTTTGAATTATTTCAATTGTTAAGGCCTCCGCACAATAAAAAATATAAAAAACAAGGAACAGATATTAGCGATTAGGACTAAAAAATCAAGAATAAAGTTGGATGCACGATGAAAAATACAGGCAACAGAAACAATGAATAACACAAGCAATAGATTTTATTGGAAGCCGTGTATTAATACTACACCAGCTTTATTCCTGATTTCTTATTTCTAATCGCTAATATCTTCTTTGTTCCTTATATTTTTCATTGTGCGCGGGCCTTTATTGTTATTTCTGGAACAAAATGGAACTAAATTTTATTTTTCGTCCCACAAATACCGCGATCGCACGATTTCATCCGGATAGAGTCGCGAATGCCTGGAATTTGGTTCGTATTCCCGAAGGGCACACGATATCCGGGAGGCACCGTGTGTGACATAACTCCCCTTGCGCCACACAGCAATCGGTATAGTATAGCTTATACCTTGTGTGGGAAATTTCTCTTCGTAGATTGTACTCACAATCAGTTACACCTCTGAGTGCGACCTTATACCTTATACCTTTCCACCATTCCAAGATGAGATAAATAAATCCGACACATACACTATAGATCAGAGTACCTATTCTTATAGGTCTGGGTACCTATTCTTGAAATCGTTTGTTATTAAACAAATTCGTTTTTGGCGCCAATGAATGCCAGTCAGTTGGCGCCACTAATCATTGCGTGTGTAAACTTACCTTAACTATAAAAGTAACTGTATTAAAGTAACTTAAATTAGTTACAGTTACCGAAAAAATGTAACTAAGTTACCGTTACAGTTACCAAAAGAAAAATGTAACGCAGTTACCAGTAAGTTACCAAAAAAAGTAACTTGTAACGGTAACTAGTTACAAGTAACTAGTTACTTCCCAACCCTGTATCTCGATCTACTTCCGCGGAATACTGGCGAACGGTTGAGAAAGGTACGAACGCGGTCGGGTTTTGTTAATCGTATGACTTAGGTATGATGTGTTACGTTACACTCGCCTCCAGGGTAATGATCGATGATGACTCTCATCACTCTCGTAATATCAAAAATTTGCTATCTTACTATCTACTGTTTAAATATACTGTTACGTGAAATGCGTGCGTCTATAGATCCCAGAAATTCGGATTTTAATTTCCGTATTATAGTTTTTTTTTCTTTTCTTCTTTCCCAGAAGACTGGAAGGGAATTTATCTCGAGACCTACATACATCTCTTACTCCATAAATAAAGAAATTGTTTATTTTATTGAAGTATCGGTTTGAGAAAGTGCGCTTCTCTTGAAAATAATGTACATGCAGAAGATAATTCTAATGTGTCACGTCACGTCACAAGACGCGCGATTTCCTCAAAACAATTACACGTAATAAACGCCTCGAGGAGCCCCGACACCGTGACCCTACTTTCTCAGTTTCGGCGAGAAGAAAGTAGTCCGGAATCCTTAATTTCCTCGCCGTTTTTCAAGCTTCGCGGCGACTGGCGAAGAGGAGCGGAATTTTGGAGCAATTAGAAGAGACTCGCAAATGAACCGTGAAGCGCGCGCCTTCACGAATTGCATGAATAGGCATCGGAGAAAATCTAGTTTCACTTTTGCGCCGCCGTGTCCTTCTTCTCCTGCTTCCTCGCGCGCGCCGCGCGTCCCGCTCCATAATGGATTTCCTAATAAAGATTATCAGTTGCATTGGTTGCAGTCGCCAGCGTGGTTAATTGGATCTCGTGGTATCACGTGCGAGCGATTTGGGGTGTGACGTGATTTACACCTGCGAATAATGCTAACTTGCGGGAGAGCGCGTTTCACTTCGGCTCGATGCCGGGCGATTAAAACTATGCGGAATTCATTTACGTGACAAGCGCACAGTCTGTGCACGTGCAAGGTCGCGTCTTCTGACATTTTCGTACGTAACCGATAAATACGTATTCAGGGAACGATAGCTGCAATACTTATTGTTCTTTAAACCGTTCATCGGACTTATATAATTTTCCGTGCAACGCGTAATTTCAACGTGAACGGAATGGTGATCTTTTCATTAAATTTCCGCGACATTGTCCAGAATGTAGTGTCGTAATTATGTAATTCTCGTAATGAATTGCTCGTAATTTTTACACACGCATAATTAAATTATCTGTGGAAACCTTGACATTAGAGTTGACAATCGAATCGATATTATTAATTTTATTATAACAGAATCATAACCGTATTGTTTCTAAGACTGCTTCACATTTCTCAGCATTCTAGGATAGAGTTGATTTCTTTTTCCGTTAGAGGTGTACTATTATTTCAGGCAGCAAAGGCAAGTATTGTCAGAAGTATTATTTGGGTCACAACTTTTTTCTGAAGAAAACCTGGCTCACGCTGGATGCACAATGACACGATTTTCCAAACGTTTACGTTCAAATCGAATAACTGATGGCAATGGTATCTCATTGAAGCACGTATACGCGCCCAGAACGTGACGGTTAACAATCGAATCGAGATGTCAGGTAAAGATTATTATTGCCAGATCGTGTCGGACTTTTAGCAGGAGTCCGCTTCAGTACTTGGAAGTTTTAGCTTCTCAAAATCGTCGCACGCGAGCTTCGACCGAAATCGTCATCGGGCGTGCAGGAGCAGCGTCGTAATACGACACCCGTCGGAAAGACACAAGACACGTATTCATTTTCTTCCGCGATTTGTGTCGCGTAAAATACCGGTAGCTACTCTTGTGCTGAATCACAGTCGGTAGGTAGATAAGTGAACGACCTTAATGCAACGGTATTTGTGCGTGATTTTCAAAGCACGTACGACAACGGCACGTACGTACGTATACGCGCGAAAAGGTGCCGCGCGCCGAAACTGCTCCGGTTTCCTCGCCCGGATCCGTCGCGTAGATTTAGGCATTCGTGTGGGTATAAGCGAAACAATAATCTTCGTGAGCATCTATACTGCGGCAGAACGTCGCGAAAAATTAAGAATATTTAATTTAATTTTTTCATTCACTGTTGCACAGTCAAAACTGACACGAGTAGGTGAGACAGATGAGCGGATAAGAATTTGAGATATTAAAATATAAAATTTAAATGTTTAAATTTATATTTATATTGCGGATTATATTTATGTTATCGAAGAAGAGATTATAAATATTAAAAGAAAAGCAAAAAAGATATTTATTATATTATCAAATATATATGCACGAAAATAAAATATAGTAATTTAGAATTAGTCGACATTGAGTCGACATTTATAGCATATTAATTGCATTCATTAACACCGTTTTGAATTTGTCGTCGATGTTTTATTAACATAATAAGATCGTAACACCGAGAAATAAATTTATTCCTGCGATATACTATCGCGTCTTGAAAATATCATCACATTAGTTTTAAATTATTCCGTTTTTCTCTCATTGTCAGTGTTAACAGTATCAAGTCATCTTCCTATCCCCGCCGCGCGCGCGAGGATAGGAAGATGACTTGATACTGTTAAACTCATTTCGATGAATGGCAAGTTTTAAGGATTATCATACGAATACGTTCACCTGAGCAAGACATAACAGTACTTATAAATCCGATTTAAACCAGCGCAAGAACCAGCGAGGGAAGCTCGTAAATTATTCCAGAATTATATTAATTAGCTCGACGCGTTCACTCGTGGCGACAAACTTGTTTGATTTTTGTAATCGTTATCGGGACCGTTGATTCTGAAAGTCGAAAACCGGCACGGCACGAGTATGAAATCGCTCGTATTTCTAGCGGGCAGAAGTGGGAGCTCGAAACTCTAGACAGGGACCTGTTGTGGATGATTCTACGATCAGAAATATGCCTGAGCCCTCGAGAAGCACATTCCAAAGGAAAGGTCGTGGGGGGGAGAGAAGGGAAGAGGAAAGGGACAGGAATTGGAATAGGGAAAAGGGAAATTTTTTATTATGGTTCGATATACAGGTTGATACTCTTTGACGCGAGCTATTAATAAAATACATTAGCGTACTGCGTCATAATAATTACTCGTATCGCAATAATTACTTGCGATAAGTATGGAAGATAAAGCGAGACGAAAATAAATAATAATATCTACTAATTATCAGGGCAAGTGAATTGTAGCGATAGCGAAGACGGTAATGATGAGAGTAATTCTAAAGATATCTGTGGGAATAATTTTCGCGATACACAGGGAAATATGGGTGAAACAATGAATGAGGAGACGCTTATTAAAAATTGACGTAACTCTTCGTGCGTTTAGCAACCAAGACTAGTTCGAAAATAGATCGAAAGAGTCGAAAATTCAAGAGAATCACAGAGCGACGCGACGGAGTGAGAGTGAAATGGACGGGAATACGAAATAAAGAAGGATCCGGATGAGCAGAAGAAGGAGCGGGGACGAAGGAGATGCGCCGGCACACGCATTCCGACCGTTCAAAGGACCTTTCGGTCGGAATGGACCCGGGTGCCCTTCGCTGGTCTCTCCGGAGGGCCGTATTGTCCGTGTCGGACCATTCGCGGCTGGGGGGACTGGGGGGCTGGGGAGGAGGCGGGCGGGGATTGGGGGAGGTGGTATCGCGGGACCCCAGCAGGGCACCCAACTTAACCTCTTAGAACAAACGGTCAAAACGCAACCAAAACGGAGTCCACTCACCTCGTAGCTTGTTTGTGCCGCGCTCTGCTCCGACAATGCCTCCCTCGTCATTCACCGTCACCGACCACTGTCGCTCGCGGGTATCCTAGAGCACTCTCGTCGATATCACTGTAATAAAATATAACTATACGTCGCAAATGTCAAAACACCCGGGTGCCCTGCGCGCCGCATCGTCCTGCGTTCGTTTGAACATCAACTCCTCGGCGCGACTCCGAAATTCGCAACACACAGATCCTGACTCGATCTTCTCCGGGCCGCCGCGTCGCCGGTGCTCTCCTATTTCTCGGGATTACGCACTGTGATGAACGGTCTTTCGTACATGTGCCAATCGCCGCGGATAAGACACGAAAAATGCGAGGCCGCGGGGACCGCGCGCTCCGCTTCGAAGCGGCAGATAAGTGTGGCGAACGCCGATCGAGCGATGTGTTGCCGTTTTGACCTGCCTGCAAACTGACCAATCGTCGCGCAGGTGGCATCCCGCTGGTCCCCCGTAGTCCCTGCTGGTGGCAGGCGCTGGAGAAGGGGCCCAACCACCTGCCGCGCGACCTGCTGGGGCCTGGGACAAGATCAACCCGTAACAGGCTCCGGGCCCGTTTGAACAATAGCCTGCCAATGCTCATTGGTTGTTGGTAACATAGAATCTCGTCCGTGAACGACGGATGCTGGATCGTTCAACATTCTGAAACATTATTATTGAATAATGTGTCTCTAGGTTTACACCCATCAATCATTTGCTGCGCGACTTGCTGGGACTTGATGTCCCAGGACACAAATTATAGAACTTTTCGGAATAGATTCCGAAGATTAGAATTATTTCGTTTTCTCTGGAGTCTAGAAGACACGATAGAAATCTAGGAAAGAGCTATACAATTCCAATCGGAATCAATTCCGAAAAGTTCCGCAATACGTGCCCAGGTTTGCTTGAACGATAGTCAGTCCATGCTGACTGGTCGTTGGTAACATAGAACTACATCCGTGAACGACAGACGGTGAATTATTTGATGTTCTGAAACATTATCATTGAATGAACAGTGTTTCAGATTCACAAAGAACCATTCGCGGCTGAAACTATTAACGAGGTTTCCTTCATTGTCAGTTGCTGATATAGTCTTTCACATTAATAATTTATTACACTAATTACACTGTGCATGTGATGTGCAGGAGGTAGCTTGAATTCTTATACCTTGAAAATAGGAAAGATTGTACATCACATTTTTTGTGTTCATCTAATAAAAACGCTTAAAAATGTTTTTTTTCTTATTAATCGCTCTCGAAAAAATATAAAGCAGTTTTGATGTATTTATCAAATTAAGATTGCGGAATATTATTATATTTTCGTGAATATCAGGATTAAGGATGTGAACATTGCAACAATTTTTAAACTTATATCAATGATCCAGAAATGCTTTTATAGACACCGCACTAGCGCTTGTGTATAATAATGCTGCATTAATTAAACTCAATAATATTTTTTACTACACCACGCGTCGCGAGCGTTGTGATAAGGCCAGGAAAAAACCAGCCGCTGCGTTTGAAGATCTTTATCGGTGATGAGATTCGATATATCGCTCGGCGGCTCCGGCGTTGGGAAAATATTACGAGGCGGGCCTCGGGGCCTCGCGCGCGGTGCTTCAAGGCTGACCCGGCATAGGTACTTATTGTATCAAGTCTCGTTAACGGAGATGTTCATTCACTCGCACCGGCCAGATGACCAGTATGGCTCGCGTAACTCGCCGCCGCTGCCGCGTCTCGCTAATCTCGTATCGCGCGATGGAAAAGTGACCGGAAAGATCAACGGATTTCCTATTGCCTATTGATATGTGCCTGAAGTATCGGTCCTACATCATGGAAACGCAATCGATGTCTGAGCTCGTTTGACGACGATGGCAGCGCTGGTTCGTCTTAAACGCGGTAGCGTCCAGCTGAGACACGCGGCACTCGAGGTCAAAGGTACGTGTGCCCTCAATCGACTTCCCTCGGTAAACGGGTTTCCGGAATTCTCAGTGCGTCATTTTATCGTGGTACGACCGCAGGAAATAATTAATAAACGATTTGCAACACGCTTCACGTCTGTCGAGTTTAAGGAAACCGAATAACGTATTAATTATTCATAAAGAGTGTCTTGAAACGACGGTATGATACTTGGTCAGATTCTTCGATTAATGTAGAACTAATTTTTTCATATTAAAGAAAAGGAAATCTTAGAATCACGATTACATTCGGATGAAAATCATACGTTTGGCGTTAGAATTCTATACTTGTTATTGGCAACCCTTATCTATAATTTGACAAACTGATGTCAAGATCAGAGAGAATACTGAGATAATTATTTTTCCGGTTCACATTACTGAAGGAATTAATAGCGTTACGCGTTCATTGTCTTGTCGAAAAGTCAGCTATTTGCGTTGCATCATTGCCGAGCCAAAGTCGAGGTCGCCTGCAATATACTCGGAGTAGTGGAGAGATAGTGCGCGAAGAATCTCACCGGGCGTGATAAGAGCGAGATGCCGCGGTCGATTTCATTATTTTTGAGTTCTGTGAGATGGCAGACTTCGTCAAGAGAGGTAGCGTGCAGTTCGTTAAACGTGGCAGTTGTCAACTAAAGCTTGCTGCGCAAGAGGTTCGAGGTTCGTTAAAATTCTAATCACTGCAACTAATTTTATTTCTCACATCGCGCACGCGAGATCTAATTTTATTTCACGCTGTCGCGTAGCCAAACTTTAAATGGCTTCATTGATACTATCATTATACTACTTAAGATAATATTTAGAATAATATGATTACAATTACTTTAACAAATTAATAGAGGAAGAATTCTTTTGATATTCAGGTATTTTTGAGAGCTGCGTTTTATGGTTAAATATTTTGACTTATAGTTTAATATTATCGAAATATTATAACTAATGTCGATTGTATTTTGTAATGTACATTTTAACACAAATATTATTTTTAGACGGTAAAAATCGACACAAATATCTTTTAAATTTAGAATTTGTACGTAGATACTATCGTGCCAGCCGTTTGAGTAAGTTATCAAAATCAAACATTGCCGTGTGCTCGCATGTTTAGAGACTACGATAATAAATGTATGGTACATACGTACGCGAAAATTTCTTTTGTTACTATTGTACCTCTAATTTGCTGAGAATAATAGAGATTCTGTGAGAACTGTTAATTCTCTTCTCTAATTAGTAAGGGATACCTACGGTTCTTTTTAATAATTCTTTTTTAAAATAATTTCGGAGTAAATAAAAAATTATTTTTTTCTGATTTTTACTAACAATTCGATGTTACTAAAATTTTTGCGTCTAAAAACTTTTATTAACGACACGATTGTAATTAAATAATCTTTTAATGATCTTTATTCAATGATCTTTATCAATGGTATGATAAACTATTGTTGCAAATTTTTAACGATTTTTATTAGTGATTTAATCGAGTTGATTGCAATTATTATGATATTATGTTTGCATGATATTAATCACGTAATTATATTGTTATCTGTTAGCGGCTGTACGAGCGCGACACATCGTCGCCGCGTTAGTCGCAGTTGGATTTGCGCTTTGCGGCGCGGTTGAAGTCAGCTCTTCCGTCGCACTGTTGGCGAATCAGAAGGACAATCATGCCATCATCGACACATCGTGGCACTGCGATATGCTGGTCAATATCACCAGCCGCAATCGCACCGAGGACTTCGAAATTATATTCATGGAGGTATACATACATTTAAACACATTGCCAAATGTTTCATATGTTTCTCCTCCAACTTTTATTTGTTTTACAAATTTTTGTTCGCGAATATGAAATCAAACTAAGCGGGATTAACGCTGATGTGACAGCTTTGTTTTGCATGAATTTGAATTGTCGAGTCTTTCCAAGAAATGCACATATAACCCTGGAGAACAGTAATGTTTTGCAGTGCTGCAATTGTAGAATGACATTTATGATTCGTGTTATGAACGACAGCTGCCACAGGAGGAGCGAGCGGAATCGATTATGCGCGAGGCGTTCTTATGGGGACAAGTCGCCGGTCCGATCCTGGGAGGTTGCCTGGTGTGGGGCCGATCCGGGCCCTCCATGGTCTTCTCACGTGCGGTTCTTAGCGCCTGCTTAGCGTCTCTATTAGTACCTGCAGCCTGGCGTGGACCGTCGCACGTCGCGCTTCGGTTGTTTCAAGGATTATGCACCGTAAGTCGGCGCGTAGAATTTATCTCGCCGTCTGCAGACGCTTTGCAACAAAACATAGAACTCGATTTTGCGTAGCGTCGTAAAACACGGCGCTACATAAAACATTCGCGCGAGGATCATTGCGACATCCTCTTTTACAGGGAGCAACCATGCCCGCTGCTCACATGTTCGCTATGACCTGGTTTAAAAGTAATCACAGAAGCTGGTACTTCAGTTGTTACGCAGGTATGTCGGCGATTGCGGCCGCTTAAATGAAAAGTAAAGAGTTAACGAGAGCAATGAATTCCCCGAGCCATTCATTATTTTGTAGTAAAAGCATACTTGGTAATATACCCTACGATAATATACTCTAGGATATCTTTTAAAATGCCCCATCGAGCGCTATGTAACGCTATGTGGCTCCAAGTTGCTCGATTAATCCTAATTCCCATGCTTTAAGCCGTCAGCGTAGGTTACTGTCTCACCGGATGGCTGGGCACCGCGGTGGTGCGAACGTTCGGCCGCGATTCTTTGTGCTACGGTCTGGTTCTTTTGGCACTATGCTGGTACTTCGCCTTCGGCCGTTTCGTTAAGGACACACCGAAGAATTATCAACACGATACAACTGTAAGCGATACTTCCGATCTATTTAGCGAATACCCGCTACACTCTCGGAAGTTTATCAAAATAGATGGACGCGCTAATTAGTAGTCTGATGAGAGACTACGTGAAGGTTTCCATGTGGTCTCTAGGAATTTTCCATTCACTAATTAGTAGTTGCGACAAACCTGTCATGCAACTGTAACATGGACTTAAGGTTTACCGCATGTATACTTAGTTTATGAGGCAGTTTTTTTTAATATAAATACGAAGTTAGTAATTATCACAGGCGGCTGTGATACCATGGGGAAAGCTGTTGAGATCCGTACCCGTCTGGGCGTCCGCAGTGGCGACGATGGGCAATCAATGGGGCGACGCAACGCTCGCGCTTGGCATGACGAAGTACCTGAAGCTCATCTATGGGTTTTCTACAGCCAACGTAAGTTGGCTGAAATTTCTTATTGTTTTGTTTTACTTTTGTTTTAAATACTGTAAAAAATTTACCACAAATATCAAAGTAAAAAAACGTGTCAAAGTATCAGAATGAAAAAAAGATATAAGACGAAAAAAGGAAAGAGGCATAAACTTAATATGATGACATAATATTACGACATAAAATATTCAGTTAGGGTTCTACGGTCGATCGATATTATAGTGGACAGCTGCGAGCTCGTATGTTTCACCCCTTTACTAAATTGTGATTCAATTCAGGACTCCGTGCTGACCACGTTACCTCACATCGGTCACTTCATGGCTGCGCTGACCTGCGGTCTCCTCGTAGATCACGTCCGCGAATCTAAAATAGTTTCCACGACCACGGCGAGAAAGTTGGTCGTCTATACAGGTACGTTATGTGTATCTCCGTAAACGGCATTATGTTTACAACATTGTGGAACGCGTGCAAGAATTTTGATCATTTTATAATATCTTGATGGTTGAATTAATTTATACAAAAGGAGACAATTTTTGTTTCTTATTTTTTACAAATACTCAATAAAATTTTGAATTTTAAGGAAATGTGTAACGTAAAAATCTACGGAAATTCAATAGATGGATAACAATGTTGTTACAACTATAGAAAACTCTGTGCGTCGGTGCGTTATAGATTACTCATTTCACGCTGCGAGGCGAATTGATTGTTGGTGTTACCTTGCCCTAAGGGTAATAGCTTACGAGATCTCATTACGATAATTGAAGATGGAAAGTCTCAAACGTGTTGAGTAACAAGCTTAATGGCTTTATCCCACGTAACACAGCGAGAATATTTTCCCGACGTCTTTCTGACTTCATTTTTTATTTAGTACTCTCGATAATATTGAATTAAATACGATCAGCGCACTTCATCCCCGCGGCCCTCCTCTTCGTCGCCGGTTATGCCGGCTGCCAGGCCCTGGGTGCTGCCTGGCTGGGGATAGCAGCCCTCCTCGTTTCCGGCACCGCACCGGCCGGTGCCCTCGCGGCCATAGCCGATCTCGCACCCGCGGAATCGCCGGCGTGCGCCGCGGCCGCGTGCGCTCTCTGCTCCACGCTGGGCGCCGCGGGACTGCTGGCCGCCAATTACTTCGTCACCCAGGCTCTCCATGGCTCCGTAAGTCGAATTACTATATACATTTATACTATGCCGGACACGGGCACGCGCGTTATCCGCCCGCGCAAACGTAACGCATTAAATAGCCTCGTACGCCCGCGAACGCTAAACGGACGTCGGATTGCGTAACGAGAATTTAGCGACGAGTCTTTCCTTTTACTTTCTACGTTTCGCACAAGTCGCCTCCCGTTGCTTTTCACTTAAATAATTGTTAATTATTTCGTGCCTTGCATGTCATTTTCGAATAAGAGCGCGTAACATTTTTAATTCTGAAATAAGAAAAGAGTATCAACAAATTTTTTTAATTCTTTATCTAGATATTTCTTTATTGTATATAAAAATTTTTTTAATTTTAACATAAATGTTGGAAAGTGCATAATTTTACTTCTACATTTCTCAAATGAAATTTGGAAATCGAGATTACGTATCAAATTTTATGCAATACATAACATCCTCCCTCTCCAATTGTAATTGCCCACGATATTATTGGCAAAAGTATTTTTTTATTTATTTTCTAATCCTGTGTTTATTCAGTCGACATTCATGTTTGCGATACGTCGTGCGTTTCAGATCGCTGGCTCTTGGCGGTTGGTGTTCGGCGTTGCCTCTGTCGTCCTGCTGACGACCGCTGCGGTTTTTCTTGCGCTCGGCAAAGGCGTTCCGCAACCGTGGATCCCATCCGTGGCGAGACCGCGTAGTCACGACGTAATCTACGAGCAGGACGCATTAGAGCTCGATCATGAGGACGTGGGCGTGCAGACCGAGCCCTTCGTGCCCTATAACCTCGAGGACGACGTCGAGAGCTTGAAGAACGTGCCTCGCTCCTCGTCCATTCACTCGAAGATCTCGGTGGCCTCCAATTAAATTGCGACCGCCCTCGTGCCAATTCTCTATGCTATTTTCATGCCTCATCTTGCGCCAAGGATATTCTATTCCCCCTTCCCTCATCCCCCAGATTACAGCGATAAAAAAACGATGTACAGTGAATATATCGCAAAGATATAGTACGATTAACATGAACGTCGACGATGAATTGTATATAAGGTTTTAAGAATAGGAATAAAAGTTTATACGATCAAGAGGAATTGTCCTCGAAGAATATTACAACGAAAAATATTTAAAAAACTGAATATCTAATTTTTTATCGGGATTTATTTTTCGTAGAAAATAATATTGCCATTACGAGTTGTCGTTGAATAACGCGAAACGCAATTTGAACACTGCTGATGGAGCTGCTCGAGATAAAATCGTTGCGAAACAATGCCGTGAATAATAACAAGCAGATCCACCGACTGATATAATTCGACTCGTAGAAAGTTGATAGCTGATAAAAATGTCGACGCGCGTTGGAAATTTGAGGGACATGACAGGACAAATGTCAGGTAAGCGTCTCTTTTGTCTCTCGGATTACTCGCTTTCGACTATTGTTGAGGCGGCTTCGCTTCATCGGGATACCTCGTTGCGATTTTCTCCGCTCGCGTTATTTCCTAGCTCGTTGCATACAAATCTATGCATTACGCGCGCGTTTCTGTGAGACACCGTGCACCCTCCCCGACGACTTTCTATCCCCGGAGAAAGAGTGAAAGACAAACCGGCGCTCTAATTAGATGATCTAGTAAGCCCGCGGATTCCCTATCGGTGCTGATCCTATCGCGAAAATGCACCTACGCCATTGTAGCTGGTGCATGCACGGAATACCGGAAGACCATGTGCAAGACCACTGTCCGTGCTGGTAAGTGTCCCCGAGTGTCCCCGCGTCCTAACGACAGCCTTTCAAATGCAGGCGTGCATATCCGGCGCGCGCGCGGAAAAATCAGGACACTCTTTAGATACCCGCGGAAAATTGCCTAACGTTCGCCGTGAATTGAAATATTTCGCATCGCGTTATTTTTTTCACGCCGGAACTCGTTCGATCGACATTCTCTAGCAGAGCGTTGAGTTAATATTTGCATTGAAATTATTCGTTCATACGTGTTTCGCTTCACTTATCAGTAACTGAAACACGTATAATACTTTTATACTTTATATAAACAAAACTTGGAAAATCTTGGAATAAGCTTGTTTAACTTTCTTTTCTGAGATGCAATGTCAATATAATTATTCGCGTTCAATAAATCAGCGATAATCAGCAATGGTTATCAAAGTAAATTATTTAATTCACTTTGTCGTGCTCATTAATATCACGCGAATTATTGATTCATCAGAGACGAAGTGAATTTATTACTTTAATTCCCTTCGTCTGATGAATCAATAATTCGCATGCTGTTAATGAGCTCGTTTCCCATTTATATGTTTTTAACATCCAATTGATTCGCCTTTTGCGTCGTCACTTGTGCAAATCGAACGTTCACCGAGCGGTGATTGTTCCGCTTCTCACGTGCCGTTCGGATATACACGCGTGAGATATTTGCGTCGTGTGTCGCGCGCGTAATGCTTTTTTCGACAAAGAAATTCGCTCTCGCAGACAAACGAGGCGGGCTCCCCGTATGCGTGGAAATCACGGCGCGAGATCTCATGATCTACGCCCTCGGCCGCATATTCGCGCGTAAAGTTTGCCGCGTAAGACCCGACCGGGCAGGAATGTCGCAACGCGCGACGCTAATTACCGGCAGTAGACGCGTTACTATTCTTTCCCGGTAACGCCGACTCTCAGGGACTTATGAAATGAGTTCTCACACAACGCCTTGGCGTCTACCGTCCGACTCTTTCTTTATTTCGATGCGTATATATCACACTAGTCTCTTACGTAACGCCGTATTTACAGTCGTAAGCAGGGAGTACGCTAGAGATGCCTTAGGATCTAAGAGCTTTCGCTGGTGCTGTCCGTCCCGTTTTAACGGAGGGTATCTCGTAAGAGAGATTTCTTTCGGATAATCGCTTTAGGATAGATGCACCAGTGATTGATTGCTGACCAATAAATGCCCAATGTATTTGTTCGGTTTCTAAGAGATCGCGTTAAGAGATAAATATATTTTCTGAAGCTACGGGATAATTAATATAGTTATCGTAATGTAATTATCATCTAATTGTAAATTAAAGCTGTCATCTATTGGAATGCTATTCACTGGTGATATTTCGTTGTTTCAACATTCTTCCCTCATTGTTAATTTTAAACGACATGATATTGACGCAAATCCCAGCAGCGTGAGAAAAATTTCACGCGATACCTGGAAGATAAGTGTATGAGAAAATAATATCTTCATTTAGAAAAGAAATTTAATTATCTAACAATATTTCTTATAGTCGATTGCGAACACTGATGCACCTACTCTAAGGTAAATATGCGCGTCAACAAAAGTTGGGAGGCTATCGTGCAGAAAATCGGTCGGGCTGCGCAGCAACGATTTCCCTTTCGCGAAACCGATTCGATTCATTAACGACGAATGCGTCCGTTGCAAAGACATTAGTTGGACATATCCGTTCGCTATTAAAAAAAAAGGTTATCGTTGACGTAAGCCGCTTCGTCATACTTAAATATGCTATCGTGAGAATTCGATATCGTTCCGGGATAATTGATAATGATATTAGGGATGACATATCTAAAAATATATTGCCGAAAGCAAATTCGTTAACTTCCGTCGAGTTTCTCTCATCTTGTAAAAAAAGTCGTAACAATTAGTTAAAATTCTACAATAATTTAACTCATATATATATATATTATACTTGAAGTGAGTAATACTTCTTCGTAATTCCTAACTATTTCTAACTCCATTCGTCGTCGTTACATCTTCTTCCTCATGTCCTTTTCTTCCTCGTCGTCCGTAATAATCTGCACGCTCCTAACCGGACCCGTCTTTCTGTATCTCGATGCCGGCGTCGTAGTAGTCAACACGGTTGTCGGAACCATCGTCGATCGTTCGGTGTTGATCGCTAGGTTCACCATTCGCAGCAGTAAAGCTTCCCTAATGGGTGCCGGTAGAATCTCATCGGCTTCGTCGGCTACGTCCTGCGTGTAGAATTTCTGCCTGTACACTCTCTTGGGATATCTGTCGTGATAATCGTCATATTGAGGATGATAGAGCGGGCTCAGAGCCCGGGGGTACACCGGGCGTCTCAGAGACACTCGATCGCCGTACTGCGCCTGTTGATCGTACGCGAGCTCGGGTCTGGGAAGTGGCGCCTGATAGCCCGCCGGGTACGAAGAATACGGCTGCTGGTCGTACAGGGCGTCTTCAAGGAAGCTCTTCGGGTATGACAGGGCTTGCACGCCGTATTGGCTCACCAGTAGCCTCCTCAGCAACATCTGAAAGTCTCGTCGGCTCAGAGGCGGCGCGATCGGATTTGGCGGCTCCGGAGGCAGCGCCAGGCCGCCAGCTCGGTAAGGATACTCGGGCGTGGTCGCCTGATAGTCTCTGTCGTCAGGATGAACTGCCGCACTCGGAATCGGCCGTAGAATTGGCCGTGCTCTCTGCTCGGGATCCGGATAGATCAGCGGCCGCACGGGACGCGGACGCATGTAATTCATGTTCATTGCGATCCGCGCCTCATCCTCGGGATCGGGCACGGGATTCTCCGTCAGGTAATGAACATTGGCGTCCGTCGTGCTCGAGTAGACCGGCTGGTGATTCGGCGGAGGCCGAGGTAACAAGATCCTGCCGATCGGTATCGCTCGATAGACACCTTCGTCGTCCTCGAGATTGCCCTGTTGAGACTGGACGAGTATTCTTGGCGGCAGTTCCCGCAGATACTGATCAGATTGCTGTCTCACGAAGACAGGCTCGGTGCTCTGTCTGACGTAGTCCCGGGTCTCCGTCGGTACCCTGGCCGTAGAACTGCGAAGCAGGATCTGTTGTTGGGTCGTCGTGCGCTCCTCCTGGGTGGGCTTCGTCTCCGTCTCGTAGACCCGAGAACCTTCGTACTTCGGACTGTCGAATCGACCACCCGCTCCCAAGTTCTCCTGACGATTGACGTAGAACTTTGGCCGTTCTGGGCGCGAAGTACTGGAAACTCTCTGGAGGACTCGCGACGGAGCCGACGTGGTGAACAAAGGACGCGTCGTGGACAAGGAACCACCATAAACGTCGGAGTGATCGTCGCCGTCATCGGCAATGGAACTCGACTTGGTGGTCTCGTCGTGCAATTGCCTCCTCAAAGTATTCCCCGTCGTGATTTTAGCCTCGTCCTCCTTCTCTACGAAGTCTTCAGAGATCGGCGGGAGACTATGCTCGATCGGTCGCTTGGCAAAGATGATTCTTCGGTAGGCGCCGCTCTTGTCATCCGTACTAGGTCGATTGATCTGCGAATCTTCGTCTTCGGTGTCTTCCTCTATGACGATCGGTCTCTGTTGGCCATTGATGACGAAACGCGGCCTGCTCTTCGACGTGCCTTTCAAGTAGTGTCCGAATATCGTTTTCGGTGCCTCGGTAGTAGTGGTGCTTGTGGTCGTGGTGGTACTGGTAGTCGTCTTCCTCGTTCGAGGAATCGACTGCACGACCGATGGCCTGGTCGACGATTCCGTCGTCGTGGCGTACACGATGTTCGGTTTTCTCGTAGTTGATAACGTACGGTTGAGACGCGGTATACTTTGCACGACCGATACGTGTTCCTGCAATGGCGACATGGTGGTTGCTTTAAAGCCCGTCCCGTTCGACGACGAGTACGAGACCCTCTTTATCTCGCCGTCGGCGTCGACGAAACCGAACGTGCCTTTAATGTTGCCCAAAACATCGCGACTCTCGACCTGACAAAGCAAGTATTTTCCGTTCAGTTCTTCACGAAAATAGCGCGAATCTAACTGTAAATCTTGAACAAATAAATTTATCTTTCTATTGTCAATTAGGATTGTAAAAAATAAAAATATTTTTATAAAATAATTTTATTTATATATAAGTTATATGTATATATAAATATTTTTATTTTATATACATAATATTTAATAAATATAATTAAACTATATCTTTTATAATTAAAATCTATTTAAATAATATATTTCCAAAGTCGAATGATAATTTAAACAATCGTATATTATTTGCTCCATTTATTAGTTTAATTTAAATAACATTAAAAATTTTATAAATAAAATAGATTATAATATATAGATAAAAGCATAAATAAGATTATATAGTACGTAGATATAAATTTTTAATTATGACAAAGACAATTAGATTTTTATTGAAGTTACACTATTAATATTGTTATTGTTATTTAATATGTGATTAATATGGCCATTAGCATTACTCGCTCAGCAAGTAATCGCTACTTTAAATATAATTAGAAATGAAAAGAACCCTTCTGATTAATTAATATCCGATATTGTGGGAACCTATTGTGCGATGCAGTTTATAATTCTTGGAAAAATAGGCGTCAGGCGCGGTTTACGCCACGCTTAAGTAGTTATGCACGTAATTACCTTGAATGATCCATCGCCGGCTTCGTAACCGTATGTATAAGAGCCGTCTTCGTTCACCTTTCTGATCTGCTTCAAGATCGCCACTTGATGATCATGATGCGTTTCCGATGGTTGCTGGTCCGTGACGTTCGAGCAGCCGGCAGTCACCAGACAGAAGAATGCCATCAGCCATGGCGTCATCTTAAAAGGAAAGACGATTTTTCTCTATGAAGAAAAACGCAGTAATGCGAAATAGACATGACGCACAATGGTGTATCATTATTATCACGAAAAATGAGTGCCAAAAATTGTAACAAATCGTTGGATACACGAATTCTGAAATGACAAACTTATATTTCTGCGCGATGGACTTTGCGTGTTTTTAATTTATTCGACGCTTATATATTCCAAATAAAATACTTTCATAATACGCGTTCACGTTCACATAATGATGCACTTGTCACTTTACAGCATTTCGCGTTCTAAAACGTTTTCTCGGAATAAATCTTGAGGACGTATGGGCGAAACATCGCGTGCAATCGTTCGCCAAGGCGCGCACTTTCCCACGAGCACCAATATCGGTTTCGCGAAAAAAAAAATCGCCGGAACGTTTAGACCGAACACTTGCATTTAGATTGATAGCGACTGAAATCGATCTCGTTTTCTCTCTCTCTCTCCTCTCTTTCTCTCGCTTGCGCGGATCGCGGGCACCATGAACGCGTTACTCGTGCACTCGCGCCAGCACGGAATACTCGGCGATATACCTTGTTGGAACTGGAAACCATGTTACCGCGGATGCGGTGAATGTTCTTAATACGGCGTGGGGTGTCGGGTGCCGTTATATATAGGGTGACACAATAGGCAACCACCGCCGCGCCCCTTCCACGGCGCGCCGCGTCGAGCCGCCACGTTCAACCTTGATGACCCCTAAACGTTCATTAAGGCGTTGGAATACCAAATGACAACTCCTCTCCCTGCTAGTAAAAAAAAAAACGCAAAGCGCGTCGCGCGCGCAGAAAGTACACGATAATGAAGGCCCGCGGTTGGTGTTTGCTCATCTCGATTACACGTTCTTTCGTTGCGCGAAATTGCCCAAGA
The DNA here is from genome assembly GCF_003070985.1 of Temnothorax curvispinosus. Classification (NCBI taxonomy): domain Eukaryota; kingdom Metazoa; phylum Arthropoda; class Insecta; order Hymenoptera; family Formicidae; genus Temnothorax; species Temnothorax curvispinosus. Next base: position 375,531 of record NW_020224798.1, on the reverse strand, counting down.
TAGAATTACTCTAACGACTCGAAGACGGGAAAAGTCACCGGGTGATTGACTGCTGTGCGAAGTTGAAGAGCAGCTGCTCTTTCTGTCTTCCTTAAACAAATTCATTGATTAGCGTTTATGTTTTACATCTCGCTCACAAGTTGCTCTAATTCTGTAAGATAAATGTTTCCTTTCTTTATTAAAGTAGGTATATATATGAGTTGTCGGTTCCATACTGACATAAAATGATGATTTCACAAACTATACATTTTATTTATTTATTTTCTTAAATATTTACAATCGCGGCCTTAGACTCTAGAGACTGTTGAAAGTCTGAAAAAAAATCACATAGCTTGCGAGGCCCCGAAGAAAGTGCACCGATAACGGCCGCGTAAAGGAGCGGAAACGCGTTTACCGCGGGGGGGGGGGGAATGAGCGCGATGTCCTGACAGAATGGAACATACGAAGAAGTTTGGCTTCGCGGGGACAAGTGAAAGCCACGTGGGAGTTGACGGCCGGGCAAGAAGCACACAGTAGTAGACTGTAAAATCTGTAACAATAGTTCCCATAGTGTGCAACACCGGTATTGTGGTATTCGCTCCACTCTAGGCACTCCCACAGGACAATTATTACATCATGCAATTTCCTCCGGGTTTCGTATTCACTTTTTTGATGCCACCTTGATATGCCTCGCGTTCGTAGACGTATCGGCTGTCTATCTCGCCTCGCGTCGCACGTTTCCTCCGCGGAGGATCATTGTCTCTCGTCGGGGCCTTTACTACCTCGGGGGCCCGCGAACGCAAACGCGCGGTCGGCGGACCTATTGAAATCTAAATAATTAAAATATGCAGGATATCCGGGAAAAGTGTACGGTGTACATCGGGAGACACTAATACTTTCTCTTAGTTACTAAATATTTTACAATGGAATCAATTTTTCTTAACATTTTTACACTTAACAATCTTATGAACATAATATTATCATTAAAATTATATGATTTCATAGAAATGACTTTATTGATTGGTCATTCGTGATCATTCGTGATGTTGTTGGTTTCGTAATAGAAATTAAATTTCTATCGGAGGAAAATTTGCTTGAAATTGAATGAAAAATTAGATCTTGTTATCTGTTTACGCTTTTGATGCTTAATTCACCAAAACACTGCAATTCTCAACGTTGTATAACGGTAATTAGACTTCCCGACGAGTTTTTGCTAAGAAAAAGTCAACTCTTAGTATGTTGCTTAGTCCAAAACTGCTATTAACTATCTTTTATTTAATTTTTGATGTTCAAGTTACAAAGCATTTTCTTTCTTTAATTTCTAATCATAATATATCTGAGTAGTTTTGTTTTATTGATTATAATCTTTTAATATCTACTTCCATGCGCTACAATAGCTAGACAATCGTGTGATTAGTTTCTTCCAAAGAAAGTGGGTACGAAGTTAATCGTAACGCAACTACCGGTTACACATTATCTCAGTTATATTTCGACTGACACACCTACTTTCGTTACATATTCTCACATTATGCCCGTGGAAACCATAGGTCCATGTTCCGTTTTCAGCAACCGGTAGCCGAAAATCCGAGGCCGTGCTGTTTTTTGTTGCGGAAATATGTTATTCGCGTGTGCTAAAACGGTATCACGAGTGGATATTGCGAAACGTCTTAATATGTAATCGGATAATTTGCTACGTGACACAAATATTAGAATACGAATTTATGAAATGCAATTAATTTTAAATTTTTGATAAATTCATTTATGTAATAATTATTTATAAAAAAATTAAGAATTCTTAATAATCACAGCATAAAGAACTTATTTAAGAAAGCGTATCTTTTATTTTAAATATATTTGATTAAACATTGCAATTTCAAACTTTATTCTTTGCGTTTCTAGGAAAAGTGTAAAACATCAGTTGGATGGCATAACAAAATACAAACATCTGAGAATTAATCTTACTATCTCATTTTATCGTGCGTGCAGTCCTTTTATAATCTGCCGGCTCATTATTTCCGAAGGAGTACTAAGTCATCGCAAAATGTTTCCCATCCTGAATACATATTTTATCATCAGTAATGAACTAGTTGTGTGTTAGTATGTGACTCATTGATGTCATATATAATGTGCAACGCCTCGGATATACTGCCTTTCGTACGGCGTTGCATGCGAGGTTGCATGGCGTAGTGAAATGCATCAGGAACTATGCTATAAAAGCAAAAAGAACATTAACTCTTCTTATAAAAATATTTATCGATATCGAAACACAAAATAAATATCTAAAAACAGTTCTCCTCAAAAAGGGAGGAAGACTATAATTTTAGAAAATAAAAATCAAATTTAAATATAAGGAATAAAAACATGTATCAAATATTTTTCCTATGTCAAATTTTTCAAGACAATGATTTGATTAATAAATATACACACACATAATGTACCATAAAAATAAAATATCTACATACTTTAGGAAAATTTTAGATTGCTAGTTTAATTAGCTGTTTTTTTACCACATATAAATTGCATGCTTATATCTGTGTTGAGTTACGTGCTAAGCGATGGGATATCGTATAACTTAATTACGACAGATTTTTCATAGATAACGAGGTATATTAATATTATCGTCATTAGGAATCATATTGTTTGTCTATTCGCGAACGCGTAAGTAAGAAACTGACTTCGCATATAATGCAAGCGAAATTCTACAACGAAATTATTATAATTAGATTACTTCAGAGGATTTTGCGTATATATGTGTGCGCGCGTCCGTGCAGTGTGTGGGCCGCAATTGTCATCTTTGTTACCGGTTCTCTCGCGAGCTAGCTTACTAGTAATCGCATCAGGCGCGTAGCGCATCTAAATGACATATAAACTACCGCCGTTAAGTTATGTCAATCTACGTATTTATATCCGCCGTGAGAGTGGCAAAAACAGAATGGTTGTCACATTCTTCTGACGTTTATCGTATAGGATAGAGTAGAGGATGTTGCGCATGACCGTCATCCTGTGCATGGTCCGTTCCGCGTGATTGAATGGCGTTGACAATAACTAATGACAATAACTAATGACATTTCCATCTACCTGTCCGGCTATTTACATTTCAAGCAGTTATCCATTTTTTCCACCGCGCGAATGTCAAACAACGTATTAGGAATTTCTTAAGGTATACTTATTTATTAATAACTTATATAAAATCGTATATTTTTATTTTTTTACATTCTTCCTAATTTTTAATAATCTTTTTACAATGTTCTTTATAATTTTCTTGTGTAAAATAAATACAATTGTTCAATCTTGAAGTATATAATGTACGTTAATCCATTTCCTGTCGAAGAGTTTTCAGTATAGATTTTTATGCTTTTGTTAATTGATCACGTTTAACACATGACGATATCACTTATGGCAATTACACAGTTGCGGCAATACTTATACGGATTCTTATAGAAGTCTAAAACGTGCGATTGCGTAGATACACAGTTGTTCGTTAAATGACAGCTGTTATTGTCTCGTTCATCTTTTACCGGTAAAATAGAGAGCGTGTTTAGAAAGCAGTGTAACTTTCGCTAACGATCTGTGGCTTGCGTTAACCACAAAATCATAAATAAACCGTGACCTATAGTATTATACGGTCCACTGGAACCGAGTTCAAGGTTGTATCTCTCGTTAGTGTGCAATCCAAAGATTTCGGCGTGAAGTAATGAAGTAATAAAAAATAAGAGCGACCGTTCCCGATACTACTATGCAAATTATCTATTTTTAATTAATCGCACATCGATTATATGAATAAAAAGTGGGCAGCCTTGTTCCTAGATTTTGCAACGCGAAGTTCAGCTGTTGCACGAGTCAGCTAATAGAATATGATACATCTTCTACGACGTAGCGTCGAAAATAAATCATCGATCCAATTTACTTTCGCGATTGTATTCACGTGCGCACGTTTCAAAACTTAGATAATATATTTAGCAACGGTCATTCACACACATACACACAAACACGTGTACAAGCTGTCTGGCGTGGTTTGATTTAACACTTCACTCGACCCTTTCATTTTCGATGACTTTCACCTAAGCGCTCACAATCCACTTTTACCGCAAAATTGAATATATATACGACGCGCATAATGCATATCCTTGTTTATTAAATTACTAATTTCGTTGTTTATTAATACATTCGAGGTTTACCGTAAAAATCTTAAATTTATTATTAACGACATTTACGAAAGCGTTGCAAATCCTGCGTACGAAATGTTTCATCGGAATTGACATTTCATTAAAAGATTACCTTTCAAGCGAGGCTAACGTCGTACATGGTCATTATATGCATATCGACGTTGATTGGATACGCAAAAGTGACGAGAATACGAGATGCAACCCAATACATATGAGATTCATTTAACCTTTTCAGGAACAGTTCTTTTGAGCCGCGAATAGAGATAAGTTAAGTAGAACGTGATGCGCGATAATAAGAAGCACTCTCGCAGCAGCGACTTGGAAAATCGCAATTAAGATGGCTATTTTTGCAAAACCATCTTTTCAAGGCGGGATCGCTCGTGAGACGTTACTGCGCGCTGCGGGATAATTTTGTCTTCATTTTTTATGGGCATACGCCGCCGATTGCGATTTCACAGCGGCACGTGGTTCATAATCGGAGCGGAGAAAACGCCGCAGGTGGATAGCACGTAGCAGTCGTTCGTGACGTAACAACGTTTATATACATCGTGCACGACGATGCCGCCTCGCGCCGCCTTTCCCACTTTTCCAATTTCTTCTCGCGGAAGCGTCTACCGCGCGTGATTCAGCCGCGGCACGAAACGAAAAACGACATGCCGCCGGGCGTCGCGTCGGCCCGTTATTCTCGCCCCGTAAAAATCGCACGTTCGCATGTCCAGCAACACCTTGGGGCCATCAAGTCGTGCGAGGTAATATTTCACCCGCACAGATGCAGGAGAATTTATAGCGTTCGTAATTTCTATTAAACTAGAGAGGGAGAGAGAGTTAGTATAATTGTTATCTGTGAGAATCAGCTTACTTTCTTAATTAACATAATGTGGCTTTTTAAATAAACAAGCTTTAATTAATAATCTTACATTAAATCAACATAACGTGGCTTTAATGGCGAGATAATTAATAAAAGTCTGTCTTCACACTTTCTTTGTTTCATAATAAAATATAAATGACATCAGGACGCCACATTACAACGTACGTAACGAATTTGATTATTACAGACGTCATTCGCATGTTTTCTCCTTCCAATAAAGTGCAGATTTATAAAGGAACGCGGAAATGAAGTACCTACAGTTACAAGTTATAATACGTTACGAATGTTTACCACGCCGTGATTTTATCATAAACAAACATTCGACACGCCTGTTTCAATCTCCATTCGTACATACTGATATTTCCGTTTCGCGATTCATATTCCAATGGAGCGAAAGTGAATGACACTGAGGACTCGGGGAAAATGAAATGACAGCGCAGCACATTTTCGCAATGATATTTTTCTTTCGATTATGCTTACAAATAATACAAAAAGAAAACAACTGTAAACGTAAGACTCTTCTTTACGAAGATTTATGCGCAATTGTCGTATCATTAATTATGCGTATGAATTGCTAAGTAGTCGCTATGCATTTTAACGCTAACGAGTATTATTTACAGTATGAGTAGACAACCGCCGCTCTGAGCCCATTATAGCAACGACGTGATTGCGATTAAAACCACGAAATCGGTTAAAATGTATCTCCTTACGGTGGTACATGAATCTCTTCAAGAAATGTGCATCGAATTGCGTTTTACAGGAAGACGAATTGTAATGGCGCTGTTAATTATAGCTCTTGATAATTGAATTACTGATGAAATCATTTTCCTATTAATTTTAAGTAAGTTTCGCTTTAAATGTCTAGTTTGAGAATTAAATGTTAATGTATTCGAGACGTTGCAATTTTAATAATTATTGTATAACAATCTCTTGTTAAGATTTTTTGTTGAAGGAAAATTAGATCCATTAAATCTGTAATGATATAGGATGTATATCCGAGAAACTTTATACTGGTTTTTATTAATGGCTGCGGTATCTCGCGTGGTAAAAGTGATTTCATCGCGTGCGCGACCTACCGCCGCGCGCCGTTTCCTTCCCGGATTTGATATACATATATTTCCGCGGGCTTGAACAGTCGACGCCGCGGAACGCATTAAACTCGAATCGATTCTCACACTTGTGACAGAGAATGCAAATAGAAAGTCCGCGACGGTTACGGCGCGAATAGAATGTTGTCCCTACAAACCCGGCTACGCCGATAAGAATGTATTGCAGTTTCCTTGACGGTCGATTCGCGGTGAACCCTACTCGCGGCAGGCTTGCAAAATTCTCTACATTGCAAAAGGCCGAGTACACTTCCTACCCGAGGTCCGCGCGTATCGAATATCGGAATTACTACCCAGTTGAAACGCGAGCGATACGTTTGCATCGCGGAATTCGTATAGACGCAACGAAGTAGACAAGCCTGGGAATTTCGATGCGATGATCTCTGCTCGAAAATATTAGAAACGTTACGAAGTTTAAATCAAACGGAGAAGCTTTCATCGCGATTGTCACGAAATGTTACGTTATTTAAAAATAGAGATCTACATGATAATTTTAAATTAAATTAAACAAAAATTCAAAATATTTTCATTTATTAGATTTCGAATTATTTTTTAATTTAAAAAATATAAAATCTAGTGACATACGATTTATTTCTTAACATTTTATGCACACATGGTTGGAGTTTTGAAAATCTTGAGAAAGATTAGGATAGACGAGATTGAAGAATTAACTGCATCCTATTATATCATACAATGCATTCTATGCATTATATGATACAATAGGTATGGATGTGCAACATTGTATGCCTAATCGAAAGTATCTCGAAACACCGACGGTTTTGATTCGACTAATTATCCCCTTTTGCTTGATCGCGTTTCACTCGCCTTTCATGCGACTCGATGTTGCACTGGATCGACGTTTTGTAATCGAGTCGAGCATTATTACGTGGCTTGGGCTTACGGGGTCGTGAATAAAAGGTCCGCGCGGCCGCGCGACGAAGTGTTCCGTTTGTATCGTGAACCTTCGTGGATATACCTTTACGACAGTGCCGGTGTTAGGGATCTGCGAGAAATTGCCACGGTAATACATCGTACATGCGTGCGTGAGTATTGCGTCAGGTCGTTGGCTTTCACTCTCTAACATGCCTCATAAATGCACGATACTCGAGTGGAAAGAGAGGTGTTCTCGGAATCGGCCTGAGAAAACGGAAGGAACCTCATTCGGTGTCAACTCTCGACGCGCGAATAAATAAAATTTCACTATTCTTAATGAACGCATTGTTTCAACAAGTTGTCAGTTAGCGAAACGACGCTGGAACTCGCTCGAATAATTCTTTCCTCGTTATGTGTTCGGACGGAATGAAGATTTACGACGAGATTATTCAACTGGAAATTATGGAGAAAAAAAAACATAAAGATATGATTATCTAAGAGGATTTAAATTTTTTGTCACGTATCACGTTTTGCCACTTGGCTCTCCGTTATTGTTACGAGTTACATTATCCATGTAATCGTACGCGCGCGGTTCCTCCATCCATTATCACATACTTTAATCTCTTTAACCTTCGTTCTCCGATTGCGTCGTCGACGGATAATGTTACGTTCGCGCGCTAGCCGAGACGAGCGGATAGGCGCAAGAACGCTTTGAGACACGCATTGGACGGAAAAGCGAGCGCTATATACAATTACATACGGACATATCGAGGCATGAAAGCGCGCCTATCGGGAATACGGTAATTCGGAAAGTCTCGCATTACTGCAAAGTTGAAAATTACGGTAAGACCGCAAGATCCGTTCGTAATAATGAACCTTGAATATGTTTTCTTGGAAAGTTTCGCGTTTCCTGCAATACACGGTAAAATCCGCGACGGTAAAAATCCGCGGCCTTTTATTATCGCCGATACTTTTCATCGCAACTATGCTCGCCGCGCGCCTTTCTCGCGCGTCGTCGCGCGGATTATATTAAATATTTACTGCACACGCATTCCCCGCGTACAACGCATGCAATCGAAGCGCTCGTGTGTGCCATTCACTCGGCGATATATTTGACATATCCCAGCTTTGGCGCCACCACGTGAGATATATACTTTATATATAATGCATGTACTTATATGTAATACCCTCTGTGTACGCACGGGCCGACATTATGACCTGTGATCGGCGCAAGATCCTCAGCGGAGGATTTAATTCGCGAGGAACGCTCGAGGCGATACCGAGTGATAAATATCGACGAGGGGCGATTCGAGGATCCGAGGGAGATCTCTTTTAAGAATCGCAACTCAGATTACATCAGTAGTTATTAGCGCCGCTACCTCGGAGAAACTGATCGATCTGACCTACTGAAAGGGACGAGGTGGCGGCGGAGGCCTTCAGGGGTGCGACGTAATAGAACGCCTGGGGTTCTCTCTGCGACTCCAGCAGCTGGAGCCTGTGTGGTTGTTGCTGCTGTTGCTGGCGGCGTTGTTGCTGCGCGTAGAGCTGCTGGGACTGCTGCAGCAGCTGCGCCTGCTGCTTCCTGTAGAGGACCTCCTGAGGCTGGGCTACGGTCGGACTGGGCGCCGACTGGGCCTGCTTATAGACCGGACGCTGGGATTGCTGGGATTGCTGGTACTGCTGGAGCTGCTGCAGGCCGATTAGGGACTGGGGCTGGGCTACGAACGGTTGGAGTTTGTGACTGAGGCTAAAGTCACCCACGGTTTGGGGTAATGTCTGATAAAGCTGGGTATTGTACTGACCGGTCGCGGGATCGTACACGAGCTCCGATTGGTAGATGGGTTCAGCGGCTGCGGAACCGGCGGTGACCGACGTCTGACCGGTCAGCTTAACTCTCGAGTTGGTTTGGGGCGATGCTTGGGCGGTCTGGGGCCTCGCAACGGGGGCGGCGGACACGTGTGAGCCGACCGTGTTCACGTAACGCTCGAGCTCGGCAGCGAAGTCGAGGTGGGGCGCACTAGCGGCGGTCGTGGTGCGCAATGGCGATATCGTGGGGTGGGTCTGGGCGTAGAGCAGACTGCTGGGACGTTCGGTGCTACTAGGGGAGACGTATTGCGCGGCTACTTGGGCGACGTGGGGTCGTGGGGTTATCGCGACCGATTGGGGCCTGGGATGACGGGACACCGGCCGGCGAGTGGTGGTCTCGAGCGACTGGTAGACGGACGAAGTGACCGTGGGCTGGCTACGGAGAACAGGCGCCGCAGTGGTATACTGGGGGGTGGAAGCTAGCCTAAAAAGAGACGGACTGGCGGACTGCGAAGATTCGTAAATGGCGGAGGAGGGGGTGACTTGCACTATGGTCGAGGGTCTTCTAAAGGCTGACGGTCGCAGTTGCGGTTTCAGATCATCCTCGGTCAGCTCCTGGCTGGCGTCGTCGTCGAGCTGGTACTCGGTCTGGAATATCGTGGTAGGTTGACGAGTAGTGGTCGGCTGATGATACGTGGGTCTCACTGAGACAGGTCGGGGTATGGGTCTGACGACGGGATAATTCGCCGGCCCCGGGAGCTCCTCTTCCTCCTTTTCCTCCTCTTCTTCTTCATCCTTCGGCGCGTTTGGATCGCAGGGATTTCCCGAGACATAGGTGAACTCTCTCTTATTACCGTCCGGATCGATGTAGCCGTATTTACCGCGCACTACGCAGTCGGTGCCGCGGGTCTCCTCCTTGAAAGAACCGTCGGCCGCCTCGTAGCCGAAGGTGAAGGACCCGTCGTCGTTAACTTTATTGTAGTTCCTAATAGTCTGCACCGGCGGCGGCTTCGACCCGTGCAGCGCATCCTTGGATCGTGGCGAAGGAAGGGCGCGGGTGCGCGGGTGATAAACCGCCACGGTATCGAATTCGTCCTCTGCGGCCTGGTTGTCCTGTTCCTCGTAGTACACTTGAGGCTCCGTTACGCGAGGCCGGATCTGCACTCGCCGCGCTTCCGTTAGGGCGAGCAGACATGCCGGGATTACCTGGTAATAAAGAAAAATTTACTATGGTAGACAACACACGCTGTGCGATCGGTACGGGGATATGATCATTAACGTGTTGATACGACGTTACGCGTGTTGCGCACGGAAGAAAGTGGCCGGAGCTCTTGTCGGATTGAAATTTTTAGAAAAGTTTCGCGAAGTGAAAACGGGAAGCAGGATAGACGGTTTTTTTAAAGTGAAAATCGTGATTTGTAAATTTTTACGGTTAAATTATCGGCTAAAATCTAGATACTAATTGTTAAGCAATGAATATCTGTTTTCTAAAATTTCTCAATTTATTCAAGAAAACAATATACCTATATTGTACCCTAACGCACAATTTCTACTTTCTAACTATTCGAAAAAATTAATTAAAATCTTTTGAAATATACATGTTATTTAATTAATGTAATATAGTTACGTGACTTTTTACAGAGAAATAAATTTACGAAATAATAGAAGAATTCAAGAATTCTGATATTTCACATCGGCATTCATGTGCGTCGAGAAACTTAATAACACGCTATCGAGTGGCGTTAAGTAGAAATGTACGATACTTGTCAGACTCTCGCGATCTTTTACCCGCAGCGAAGGGGGGAAGTACATGGTTTTATCGCGTCACGCGAGAAGCGTAATCGAAATTGTTGGAGCCACTCGAGGCGGAATGGATATGGGCCTAGCCGACTAGTCTGGTTTCCAAGCATGAAGTCGGATTCGCGTTAAGGAGGTACGCTTATAGTCAATAGGAAGCAGAAGATGGAGCGAGGAGAGAGCGTGTTTCGCGGATCAGTGAACACTCGTGCGGTATGCGCGCAAAATTCCTTATCGCACGAATGCGACCGAATGCTCGGCTTCGCTGTTAAACGCGAGTACGGAGAGCACGAGCGGTGTGTACGGCCGTGGTCGACGTCGTAAAAGGTTTTCGAGCCTGCTAGATTACATCTGGATTTGCTCTGATTCCACGACTGTGTCTGTTGCGATAGATTCCGCCTAGAATGTGAATTTTGCGACCGCGAATGCTTCAAATTCCTTTACGAATTACTGGTTGGTTATCTGATCTTACGAATCGAATCTGATCTTTATGCAGATACTATATAAATTAATAATTGCCATTGTATTAATATCCAATTCTCTACGAGCAAAGATCACAAAGATATATGTATTTAATGAAGTTGGGAATGAACAATGTAATAATACTTCGCAAATTCATTAAAACAGAAATATGTACTGCGTGATTTATGTAACGAGATTCCTTTTCTTATCGTTCTATGCGTCATGAGTCATTGTTTAAACAGTCTTTCGATATTTCCCAGTTCGACATTCGCCGTATCCTGCATACAGAATACGAAACGCTCGTGCGTTTTTTCTCGCGAGGCTGACCGTGCGTCCTCTGACAAAACGTGGTCTCGACTTCCGGTAAGGCGGCACTCGGTGGGAACCGCCCCGGCGCACACGTGTTACGTAATTTCTACTACTCGGCTGACCCGAATACGGGGCGAGGCGCAGGAGCGCGCGCGGCCGCGGCCGGCGCGCTGCCTACCGTGAGAGAGAAAGAGATTCAGATTCAGAGCGTCGTAACGTAACTCGGCGCGCATGTTTCGCCGTCGTTGCCGGCCGCTTCTGGATCTCCTTGAACCAAGTCGAGAGCAAAACACGCGCGCGCGCACACACAAAAGACAGGCGGCGGTAACCACACCTAGCGACGACCCACAGGAAACGCCGTGTAAGCTCTCGCTGAATACAATAATATAAAAGATAGGCGCGCGAGGAAAAAAAAGCCCTATTATTCTTCGATTGCCGTGTGGACGATTGGGTCAATCGAAAGTGCCACGAAAGCAGGTCTAGCATTTTTATATAATGATGCGTGGAGAATTAATGAGCCTTTTACTTTCTCAGGCATTCTATAGATTCGTATCTCCGACCGCTTCAATTAATGTTGTTAATAATGCGTACATAATCAGCGTACATAATCAATTGCCTTTAAAATTTTTATCGTCGCCGTAAAACGGATCTTTGTTTTTACTGTCAGCACACCGTTCATAGACAATAACGAAGAGAATATATCCGGACGCGGATATACGAGGTAGTCGTTAGATCCCACGCGATACTGTTCGCTCCTTGAAATGGCGCTCCGCGCGCCGGTCGAGCGCCGATAAGATCGATTCGCTCGACTTCGCGATGACCCGATCGGGAATATTCGACGATTGCGCATTAGCACACGATCCGTCCTTGGGACGAGAAGGCACGTCGTCCTGGAACTTTCGAGCGATACGGTATGGCTGCAGCGTGCTCTCCTGGGCGTGCGCCGATTAATTTCCAAGTCGACCCCGTGATAAAATGTCGGGCGCCTTTCTTCGCGTCGACGACGACGACGACGACGCAGCGCGCTGACGAAACACCCGTCGGACTTAATTCGGCGCACACATGACAAATGGGACAGTGGTGTCGCAAGCGTGGCAAGTATGCGAAAGTTGTCTCTCATATCTCACCGATTGCTCAGCCAGAGAGCTCGCAGTCGCGAATTCAATTGCGAGCGCAAAGTTCGCGGGAACTGTAATGAGACGATTAGCTATTCAGAGGTGCAATTCTGAATCCCACCCGTATTTTCGTCACCTTCTGCGAACCAATCGGTTAAATCGGTGAAGCGAAGAGAGAGAGAGGAAGAAGCAATAGGTACGCAGAATTTTTATGAGTAGAGCGAAACTCGTAACTTTCCGTCGCTACCATCGGGTACAAAGCAGGCACTGTCGCCCTCGAAGCTTTACAGTTGCTCCCAAAGTTCGCGAATCGATTCTTCCGGGTTCTGGATTTTTAGGACGATCCCCGATCATTAGAGAATCGAGACGAACCGTTTGATTATCTAACCGACGATTGAGGGGAAACGAAATTGCGTACCCGTTTCCAAGCGTTTCTCCCTGAAAATAGGAAAAGGTCGTCGGTCGGCGGTACAAAACCGATTCGCGATTATCGGACCCGTGCGGAGGATTGCGCGCCGCGCGGTCGGGTACCGACGAAATCGACGAGGAGACTTGCAACGTCGTCATTATCGTCGGCCACGGTATACGCGCTCGCAACTGTCCGGACCATTGAAAGCGTGTACAGGCTAATGACTCCTCCATCTGGTTCGGGTTGGAGGAAAATCGTGACGCTGAGGTAGGGCTCTGTAATCAACGTTGTGGCATGCCAGTCACATACAGTGAGAGGCACGGACACATTCGGTCCGTGGCCCGATCCAGTTGGGAGCGATCGACCACGGCGCACCACGCCTCGTCTAAGTGAGGCCCCCGCGCGAAGCTGGGGCCCGGAGAAAGGAAGAATCGTTGCGCCGCGCCGCGCAAATCCGCGTTCGCCGCGCTCAATAAGCATACGTCCTGCTTCTCCGCGCGCGCGCGTACTTCTCGTGTCTCCTATTTCGATCATTACCGCGATGTTTTTGCGGTTGACACTGTAAATTGTTATCTCATCTAGAGATATGAAGTACTCGGTTAAAATCAAAGTACAAAGAAAAAATATTTAAAAAAGGTACTAATTAAATACTAATTGTAAATGTTGTTGCTGATAAAGATTTTAAAAAACTGTACGCAACTAAAGAAATTTTCGGTATAATATTCAATTATTCTTTTACAATTTTACGAAAGGAATAATCTTCAATATATTACGCAACAGCATAATAATTATTTACCGCCAAGATCCACAATCGCTCAATTTTACGCCGAGTACAATTTGACGGCGGGAGATGATTAATAAGCAATATCCACTTTACTTGACTAGCTGTGGGTTTTTAGAGGATGAAAGAACCTCGCCGCGTGGGATCAATCATGCAAGCGGGAGAGCCAATTACCGATCTACGATTAGCGGCGGTCTCGTAACGCGCTGTCTGTGTACGCCAATACGTTTTACGTAAAAAATCGGAGGAAGTTATTGAAAGCGCGGTGTACGCTCGCGGAAAACGTTACTATATACACTTGTAAGAGCGGTCCCGGTTGAGCTAAATAGATAAATATAACAGTAAGAGCTCGCGTACAACGTCAAGGAGCAGGATAACAAGTGGTTCCTTTCATGGTGAAGGTGACGCGTTAGTTTCGAAAGGAAAAGAAAACTAAGACCTGGGACGACCGGTTGCGCTTCAACAGCCGCGTTCTCGATTTCATTACACGTATGTACACATACACATGTGCACACCCGCCTGGCATGCGTATGTCCGTATACGTAATGTAGATCGGTCGCGGACACCGATCTGATGAACGTTTCTCTCGTGTTTCACGCTAGGAAGTAGTTAGAACAGATCGCCCGCAACTTTCCTCGCCTAGATTTCCGGAAGCGATGGAAGCTGCGCCTCTGCGTCGCGATCGCAAATTCATTTCTGATGAACTCAGCGTTTATTATCGGTAATTAGTAAGCGACTGACGGGCGTATCGGATCCGCTTTATCTCAAGCTCGACATGATTAATTGCATCGCGCGCACCAGGAAGGGTACTCCGAACGCTATTTACACAGGTATCAATACATTCTATTCCCGAATAAAGACGGTGACGTAACGAGGATACAAACCGCCATGAGAAACGTGAATCCTTGTTTTATTTATCAACGTGCGTGATAAATAGTACGCGGAAAGTAACGGCGAGTAGAATGCTTCCGGCAGATACTCGTAAGTTATAGAAAATAGGAGTGTGGACGCGCTGACTCACTCAGGTGTAAGTTAATTCGAAGGGGAAACGCGATACCCGTGTCGGATCTTCCGACTATAATGCGGTGATTAAAGCACGTGCATCGATGCAATTTCAACCTGAGATTATTACTTATGCGACTAATGCTCAAGGAGAAATGGTTAAGATAAGATATTAATCCTCAGCGGCGTATAATCGCGAGTGTGGAGATCGCGTTTAACCTTGTGGATTGAATTTCTTCTCACATATCCAGGAGTCATCGAAGCGTTGCTGACCAAACTCATCGTAATGATACGTTAATGGACATGTAACGAGGACGAATAAAATAACCGTATAAAATCCGCCGTGTTACGAGAATATATCGAATAGTATAAGGAATAGTAAGATTGGCGAGGATAGACAGATGACGAAAGCAACCCAAATAATAATTAATCACCTCTATAATTACATCATGACGTAATTCCCGATCGACGCAATTCAGAATTGAGATCACCTCGAGAAGAGGTGTGGGTTGAGGGTTGGATCTCAAGGTCTTGCGTTCGTGAAGGAACGAGATTCGTGTATAGCGTCGGGCGTACACGCGTCGCCGGAGAGTTACGAGAAATTGCACGCGTCTAGGAAAAAAAAAATGCCAAGGAAGTGTTTGCGACGATAGAAAGTTACGAGATCGTTCAGACACCTCTTGGCTGCAGCAAAGAATAGCGAGAGATATGTTAATCCGCTACTGTTGAAACCCTGACATTTAAATAAATCTTTTTTCATTACTTTCGACACCTGTCTCCGCGTCTCCTCTTGCGCAGAAACGACGCGTGTAGATGCCAATGATAACCGGCGTGCAACAATGAGCGTACCCGGGCAACTGTGTAGCGCCCACGTTTATCAACGCAAGCGAAAGTCACATGTATAAGACGTCCCGATTACGTCCAACGCGGCCCCGACGAGGACGCCATAAGGATGTGGATCGCCTCGTAAAGAATCAACCTGACAGCTTTCATTATCTAGCGCCGTTATTTTCCCGCGCCGTTCTTTTCTAAGGCAACGGGAAGATGACTTTCTCGCGAGTGCAGGACGCCTCGCACCCGCGCGATCGACACGCGAGAGAAAAACAGTTCCGCGGAACATCCCGTTCTCGCTGGGTTTGGTGTTTCGGAAGTGATTGCCGGAAGTGAGAACGAACACGCGCGCGCGAGAAAATGAACGAGAACGTTGATTCGCGCCTCGGCTATAAACGAACGCGCGATCGTTCTCACGTAAGGTCGAAACAAATATTTGAAAGTGCGACGCGCGGCGTTAACAAAGGCAGTGCTCGGAAAAAGGTGCTTAGAGGCACTCGATTATCTGCGGGTGGTTTCGCGCGGCGAGAGCGAACGTGACTCATTTCGTATGGGCATCGGGCGGCGACACATTGGTATGTGCGCACGAGGCACCGGCCTGCCCTTGTCTTTTGAAAACTGCGCTGACCACACCGGTCAGCGATCTATTTGCGTAGAGTTTCATTCGCTCTCACTTTCTTCCGTCCGGCCGCGCCGAGACCTCGCGCCGAGAGCCGCGCGGATTCGTATTTACGGCTAGCCGGTCTTGCGCGCGCGCGCGCTCGCTAGTCTCCACAACTTTCGTTTTTCTTTATCATTAGAATGTCATTCGGTTACATGTTTTTTCAGACTGCCACGCGGGAAAGTTGAAAGCAGATTAATAAGCGCGCAATTTGGCGTGTACCAATATTCCTCCGCATCTTTTTAGCGCCAATTCTCAATTTATAATTGATTATTTATTAACCAAGATGTTGAAGCGATAATTCTTGAAATGAATAAAGAGTCAAGAGAGTTTTATAAACTGGAATCTTAGTTACTGATGAATAGATTAATTTTTATTCTTTAAACTTTCTCTATAAAAAAATAAAATTCTGCTGGAATTAATTAAAGTAATTACGAGCATATTATAATGTCGAATATGGAAAGTTGTGAGAGAAGTAACACCCACTCAAATTTCCATGCGGAAGATGAACGTCAAATTAATCGGGCAATCTCATTACCGTAATGGAGGGGTTTCATCTCCATCGCAAGACGCCATCGCGAATTCAGCTTCGTCGCTACAACGGGATGTGTGTGTAACGATCTATCCGATATTTCTAAACCACCCCGCCTACCTTATGCGGCGAACTTAATGCGTTTACCCGCCTGTGCATCCACAATACCGGGCGTAATTATAACACCGGCGGTGCGTTTCGTAAGGAGCGACCGCTCGGAGTCGCTCGAAAGATCGGCATGCCCTTAATTTATGGATTTGCCAGCCTCCCGTGTGTGTTGCGATATATTTCTTGCTCTCACATTTTCTTCTGAACCGGCTGTCTAATGAGACTATACGAGACTGCCGCCGTGGCCATGCACGCGCAAAAACGGGAAAGCCCGCTTCGGAATGCTAATTAGCCGGGCAGTTACGACGTTCTTTCGACGCGTTAAAACTTTACATCGTCTATTTTTTTAAAGAAGCGCGCTAACAATTATTCTATGTAACAACAAAAAAGTAAATCTATCGAAATTGCTCGATTTTCCGTCGAAAGTGCATGTCCATAAATTGACGGCGTTCGACGGGTGCTCGATGAGCCGATATAATTGAGAAGCATGCGATAATCAATTTCCTGTTGCATAATGACGGTAAAAAGGAGGTCGTAAAATGACGTGGTCTACACAATGGCTTGGGTGCCGACCGCGTCAATATCCCTGAGACGCGCGGCAAAGGACCGCGACGAATGAGAGAACGAAGCCTCCGCGTCGCGTCGCGTCGCGTCGTCCCGAAGATCGTTTATCGCCGACGAATCGCTGCTGAAAGCGGGCTAGAGATTTGCTTCTATTATATATATTAGCCTCGCTTTCGCAATTCGGCGTTACCGAGGTTTCTCTGTCGTCGTCGTCGTCATCGTCGTGGCTCCGGGAAAACTCCGGTTTCTCGACGTTCTCGCTGTCGAGAATCGTGGCCGCGATAAGTCGTTTTTATTTTCATTCTTTTATTTTTATCGCGAATCGCGGGCGACTTGTATATATCGTCGGCGTTCGTGCTC
Source organism: Temnothorax curvispinosus (assembly GCF_003070985.1). Classification (NCBI taxonomy): domain Eukaryota; kingdom Metazoa; phylum Arthropoda; class Insecta; order Hymenoptera; family Formicidae; genus Temnothorax; species Temnothorax curvispinosus. The sequence goes on along the minus strand of NW_020224798.1, from coordinate 357,802 downwards.
GAGCGACTTCGATTGAGCGAGGAAAAAGCGCCGCTCGATTCGGCGCTCGATCTTCATGACAGACAAGCTGCGTCATTGGAAACCGACGTTTCTCGCGGATTGCCAATATCGAAAATCGTGAGAAGTGCTCTCGATTCATCTCGCGGGGAGAAAAAAAATGCTTTTATGTGCATAGGAACGCTTTCTGCCTTCGGTATCGACGACTTTACTGCCGCGAGGAAATCTTGAGTGGCGTACGTCGGGGCGATGGGGATATTGTGCATCGCCGTGAAAAGTTTCGCGAAAACAGACGTCCCATATTTGTGTAATCGGTGAAAGTGCCAATAATCGGACTACCCCAGGCAACTTCTCCAGATCGCCTGATCGTTCGATCGCGCCGATTTCTTGGTATCGGGCTCGAGGCATTTCGCGCACGCATCCGGATGAGTTTATCCACCTCGGCAACAACAAGTCCGCGCGATGCACATGCGAGATCGTCTTGCGTTTCACGCGATTAACTCTCGCAGAACGAACCCGCCGCGCCGCTCTGCCTGCGAGAGATCGGGTCATGAAACTTGAATGGTAGGGAAACGATCGCGATATAGAAACCGCTCGTGAATTATTAATAAGCGTTTAATTGTCGTCTTACGCCGCGGGAAAGAAGAATCGGAGAAATCGATGTTGATGTATCCCGCGTGCGGGATTCTTGTGCATTTCTTCGCACGATTCGCGAATTATAACTTGTGCCGCAGGTGCAATGCACGGGTGAAATCGGCGATCATTAAACGTTCCCACAACAGCTTGACAGACACCAGGCTGTTTATGAACGCAGTAAGAACACAAGTGGTAATTGTTTATTATGCGCTTTTGAGTAGGTACGCGAACGTAACCGACTAAATTCATATTAATTTCAACTCTGCCGGCTCAAGTTAATAGCGACTGTCGTCGTAAAAACTTTACAGATAAAGAAAGAAACGTCACGATCTCAAGCGACTCAGGTCAAGAATAACGAACCGGCAGATATAACAATGCAGTTATAACCGCAATATATAATGAACAAAACTTTCACTATCAATCAATAGGGCACGTAACAAGCGTGTTCGAAAAATGCAAGTCGCCGCGAAAAATGTCGGGTTGTAACGAGATGGCCGTCGCGCAAACGCGCGCTTGTAACACGCGGATTTCGATGTGCGAAGTGCGAGTCTACTTCCCATTCAACAAAAGATTACGTTACCCAACCGCCCGGGTGCGGGTTCATTAAGGCAACGAACGGATGTCAACAACTGCCTGCGGTGTACAATTAATTCACGACTCTTCGCGGGAAAACTGTTGCAATTTTCGAGTTCAACAGTTTCCTCGCGTCCGGCGCGTCTTTCGCACGGAAGAAACGACAAAAGGGGAATTTCCAACAAAAATTCTCGTGGCCATGCTCGGAACACCGAGTGGGCGGACACAATTCACTTTCCGTTGTTGTTAATCATGCACCGTCTATGAATTATAAATGCCTTCACACGAGCGCGCGCGCGCGCGCAAATTACAACAATGAACCGTGATAGATCTTATCGAGATTCTGACTTTCCTGCGTTAATGATGGTTAATTTAATATAGGTCACTGGATAATGAGCAGTTTTTAAGACATCGCCATTAATATGTTAATGTAGTAAAAAGTCTAAATGCTTTCTACATAAATCCGATGTGTTAGGATAGACACGTAATAAATGATAAAAAAAATATAATTAAAATATAACATATAATAAATATATTCATTATACAATATAGTAGTTCATTATACATATAGTATAATGAATACTTTCATTATAATATGTAAACTGATTTTGAACACTTATTGTCAGTGATAATGTAATTATCGATAATAATTAATTCTTGTGAAAACAACAGATGACACAATAAATCTATATATTGTGCACATATTATATATAATGCAAAATAATATATAATTTTAAAAAATATGTAAAAAATGAATTATATTTTTATGTCATATTATTACTGCACGTATAATGTCCACGGAAAACAAAAAGAATACTGAAGATATTTGTGTTGTACAACTTCTTTTGAACGATTTATACTTATTAATTTAGAAAACTTCCTGGCAGTATGCTAATGTTGTAATGTTGTAATATTTAAAGCATTGTAACATACATTTGAAATATTGCAATCTTTAATCAGTTAGATGTATCTCTTTCAATCAATTTTTTACAAATTTAGTGTATTCACAATTATACATGTTATATCAAACGCGGATATTAGATAGAAATAAAACACAGAATTATAACATGTTGAAATTTTCGAAAGATGTTTCCGATGGAGTAACCGCGGAAATATGGGACACGGCTGACGAAACTCACGCTTAACAATTAGTCGAATAATTTGGCACGTACCAGCAATATAATCCTCATGGTGCACGCGTCGCTGATGAGGAGGGGGAGGAGTACTACTTTTGTCGGGGAACGGTCCTCCGTGAGTTTCACTGAGAGAGTGCAGCCGTATAGTACCGTGCTCGGTCCTTTATAACCTATACGAAGGCTTTTGCCTATAGTGGGGGCCCGCGGTCGTCGGATAGCAGCTACGTCCTCTTCGACACCGTGACACCCGCGAATTAGATTCCGGCTGTGCCCAGAGAGGACCGGCGACATGGCCATTGCCAAACAGGCACGCACCCCGCTGCGATTGCGAAATCCGTCGTAGTTGCGTGCACATTGAATATGTAGTAAAGGTGCGTGGACACCGAGAAAGGAGCGACACGTCGATCTCCTCCGAAAGGCCCGGGGTACGGGAATCGGATCGGGCAGGGTCGTGAGAACCGATTCTGTACGCGCGCCCAAGACAACGCTCCGCCACGTTGTGCCCTATGCCAAATTAGATTGTCAGCGTCTATTGAGATATGATGATGGAAAGGCGGTTCATATAGGATGATAGAATATCCCTCGAGGTATTCACCGCACAAATGAGCAACGTGCTGGCGTATTAATTACCACTCTAAAATAATCCGGCATGTTGTGGCATGTAGCAGGTTTCTTCCGTATGTTATGTTTCGTTGTAGCTTGTATATATATATATATATATATATATATATATATATATATATATATATTGTAGATATATATATATATATCTGTCAGTTCACGATGACATGTTTATGACAACAATTATTCGTGTGAAGTTTATCAAACAAGTTTTTTATGATCGAATTGCATGTTGGATGTTGGAATTATATTCCATAAACTAGTTTTAACCATGTATGTGTGTGTGTTTCTTCCATTGATAATACTATTTAATTTTACAATGCTCCGGATCCGGCAAAGTCATTATCAATTCATACCCATAATTCTGCACTGCTTAATTACAACGGAGTGCGTGTAAATAACATGCATTGTGTGAGCGCGCATGGCGAATTGGCATACGAAAGTTTAGATCGAGCGATAGACCACAGATCGTGCAGGGTCGTGAGAAAAATTTGTACACGTGGGCGGATATATACGAATTACATTAGAAATTGACGTTTCTACGAGATTACGTTCTGTGGAAGCTATTTAACCCTTTTTTCAGTGTTTCGGCCTAACATTTACATGTAGTCACACCGCGTATCTTAACACTAATCAAGATATAACGCAGTCAGTATTAATGAGTATTGAAGTCAGTACAAGATGCTTTCGGTATAAATAATTGAAAATGTGAATTCGGCGTTCGTAAAACGTTGCTTCAATTCTACTTTGCAAAGAAATCTATTTTAAGAAAATAGACTTTAGACATAAAGGATATATTAAATAATATAAATCAGAGCATTTAATAATAAATTGAATATGATAAAGTTCGATTACTTCAAGCTTACGATATCACGCTTTTACAATTTAGAAGAATTTTATTTACAAAAAATTTAAAAAATTTTATATTTTCTGGCTCATTAATAGAGACATTGATTTCTTTCTTATATAAATAGCATTCTTGTTATGTTCCATTCACTTTCATTTTTCTATCCCGTTTCCATTTATTTGCATCGGAGCAAATGAAACAAGCGAGATCTCAAGATTTTCCGATAAATATTTTCATGAAATTGAGTGAAATAGAAGCAATCTAGTGTAATCCACGTGGTTCTATCGTGCAACGAACGCTGATTGTAATATCCCCAGAAACGGTGTTAATCTCTTGGTTTTTTAAGGACGAGTACGAGTACGTGCGTACCAGCGGGAAGAAGAAAGTGACGGAGAGGCCGTGTAGAGTGGCTAATATCACATTCAAGCGCCGCGAGAACGATGTATATTAATTCGGGAGAGTCGCAGGGTAATTGATGTTCCTATTTCTTAAGACAGTTACGAAGCATCTGCGCGATCTATGTGAAGCCTAGACTAGACGATGGCGATACGCTTTCGCCCGTTGTGTATTATGGACGGAAGAGTACTTAGCATAATCGATATAGTCATCGATTCGCGTGTCTGTCCATATCTGTCGGCTTGTCGAATTTGTAATAATGAAGGTAGCGAATGAATTAAAATGATCGTTCGTCGATAAATCGGGACCGATTCTAAAAATCCGATTTTGAATCGAGCGATTCTTGAACAATAGTTCGTGAACAATAGGGGGACATGATCACGCAAACGCCGATATTATATATTAATTACATTCTCGTGTAAGTACCGTATAAAATCGGTAGTAATAACCCATTGGAGAGATTTCAATTCCGCGGAAATATATATATATCGGCGACTTTCGCGATACGCAGCTGATGGCTTTCAAATTTCTGTGAAATTATCGTAAAATTTCCTAGCAATAAATAGCGACGTGTTGCAGCACCAGCGAATCTTATTTCAAGTTCCAAGATTTATGCCAATATCGCGAAGCCGGTTTCTCAGGAAGAAATCGTTATTCACTCGCTTTCATTAGATCGGATGGAGGCGTATTCGAGTTCGCTCTCGGTATCATCAATGGAAAAGACGAGGCGAATGGATACGCTCGCGGCGCCGGCATTGCGCTGAACGTGGAACACGATGTTATTACTTCTCGAGGCATCGATTCATTTCCACGCGAGCACGTGCCTAGACTCGGTTCATTATCAATGCTGCGGCATTTTCTGCCGCACGCTCACAGCTGATCGTCCTGGCTCCGATACGACAATATTATGACAGAAATAAAATTGCTCAAGAGTAATAAACTTGTACAATCAGTCGATCTCTTTAAGTAGTTATAATACTGTTTTTATATATCAGAGCATTCCTATTATCAATAACTAATAATTATAAAAAATGTTATGCAAATAACAGAATATTTTAGTTTCTGGCACAATCTTCCTCACGAGATCTCAAATATATATTTCAGTATATTATTATATTTATATTTCAGCGAATATAAAAAATATAAAAATATGAAACGCTTGAATGTGGATTTAAATTATAAGAAAAAAAATTAGAGGTAACAGAAAAGAAAATAATTAGAGATAATTTGCAATTATCAATACGGAGTGTCGTATGTGCATATCGTGTAATATATATTTTGATCATATTTCTGTATAATGTACAGAGAATCGTATTGGCTTGAACATACACAGCTCATTATCAATCCTGCTTTACATCCAACGTGATCGCGAACGGATTCCGCGACGCTCAGCTGACCGTCTTAAAACTTTCGAAGGGGAAAGTTATTTTCACGAGACTATTTTCACACTCGCAGGTCCGATCTAAGTGTTTACAGAAGCGTTACATATATCTTCGTTATTCCCTTGTACCTTGCGTGCAACTCGTAATTTAATCAGTTTTATTTCTGGTGTTACATAAAAATTTATTCGGTTACTATCACTCCGTTACGCATTTCTGTGGAATTCGTTGTTATTAACATTAGAACTACTGAAGATTAATGTGTACATCTATATTTCTGCTATATATTTAAGTATATCATATATGTATCTTTGAAGAGATAAAGAGGAAAATTAATCAATGTAATTATTTACATGTTGCAACAATAGTCACGGAATATCCCAGAAAATGCACCGTTACAAATTTAATAAAAAATTATAAACCAATGATTTTGACTGCTTTGGTAGTTCTCTAGTGTTAATTATCCTAAATAAATTACGAAACGTTTTTTCACAATCGATTAGTCGAGCTACTTTAATATAAATTTGCATTTATCAACGAAAGCACTGTCGAAGATGAGATGTGAAGGTATAAATTTAAATCTAAATAAGAAATATATTTTTCTTAAAAAATTTAGAGAATTCTAAGTTTAATAAATACAGATAAACTATATTTAATCAAATAAAGTAATGACAGAAAAATTTCAATTATTTCCTCCGAATTTTCGTTAAGCGAGCCTCGATCGAAAGTCACGATCGCTTGCATCAATGTTATCGTAGATTTCGCGCAACTTCGACGAAGTGCATAAATTCAGGCGAGGTAGGTGAAGCCTGCCAGCCTGCCGTCTAATGTTGAAATCCGACGGAACGTTTTTGCGTGACTCGCCTGGCTGACAAGTCAACGGCCCGTTAAGAGCAGCGTATAGTATAATTTCGCGAGCCACGCGTGATTTTCCTTCATTACGAATTTTATAGCGCGAGTCATGTCCTACCTCCGTCGTCGCGTCGCGCGCTATCGCTAGTCCACGAATAAGTCAATAAGAGTAATTGGGATTCTAAAGAGTATTAAGATTGCGATAATTGGCACTATCTCGACACGCGTATCAGCTTTCTAAGGAGTGAATGTCAATACGTACATTTTATGTAGCGGTACCAATGTTTTACGCGTATAGTGCGCGAACACCGTCGTTAAGAACACACTGTCGTACACCGCGAGACGCCGATGGCGCGGTTGTTCTTTGCATGCGAGAAGGTCAACGTGCATGAAGTAATGCCCACCTTGCACAAAGCGTTATGATGCGATCGTCTGGCGCGACGCCAGGGTATACGCCTCGCTGCAATTTGTCCTGTAACCGTGAACGCAGTGCTTATACTGATGTACGGCGCCCTTCGTTGATAAATGCGCGATTTCGCGGGTCTTCACCTTGCGCGGCTCGCGATACGTGATGGGCGATGGGAAAAAGAGTATTTATTATGCGGCCCCTGAAGCACGGCCCTTGAAATGCGCGATACAACGGCATAAGTAATGCAAACAAGAATAAGATTATATGCGGTACATCCTTGAATACGTTAAAAAGGAAAGGAACAAAATCTACTGCTGAAAATTATGTATGCGTGGAATGATTGGGGATAATGCTTGCTAAAGCGCAAATTTTAAGGCGGTATAATAGATAGACGTAAAAAATAGACAAGTAATCGATGAAGAAACGCCTATATCACATATACATATATAAACCGAATAAAGATATTTCTGACCACTTATTACGAAAGATGCAGGAAGTAGTGGCGAAAATTACGGGGCCAGCAAGGTCGCGTTATATCGAGAGTTTACAATACACGTAATAACTCGCATATAGCGCACACGCACTTTTTTTTGCGTCGAACCGATCGCTGAGAACTTTTAAAGATGAAAAAACACAGCGCCGGCTCGCTCACCTTGAAACCTTCTGAAAACGAAAGTAGAACTCCTTTGTTCGGTGTAACAAGATTCAATTGTGACGGATATCTTTGGAAATGGTAAATATTTCTAGAAGTAAGTATCTGCCGAATCGTTGTCGTGGCGAAATTCCGAGGAACCCGCGAATCATTCGCGCGCGGTAAAACAGGACGTGAGAACGATGCTATTTTGGCAATCAAAAAGCAGAAGATAAAGGCCAAGACGCTGTGCGATGCGAAAATTTAACCTGTGAGAAATCGGACCGGTTTATGCTTACTCGCGGCATTTCATAATCTTTGGAAGTCAAGGGGGGGAGGCAAGATAAGATCGCTACCGCATGCAGCCGTTCGTGCAACAACGTTACTTTGGTTGTCATTGCATCAGGCGTTTTTAAATTAATCTTGCGTACATTGAACGAATTCATTGAGAAATGAAGCGCTAAGATTTTAAGAGCCTTTAACAAAGACCCGGTAGTCTTTGTGTGTGTGTGTGTGTGTTCTCAGGAATATAATGTTATTTTTACAAAATTATAAAAATTATTTTTAATGAGTCCTGCGACTGTGGAGCGATGCTATTCACTTAAAACTGAAATACTTTTTGTTCTGCAGGAAAACTTTGAGTTAATTTTTTTAGTATAGGTAATTAAAGAAGAATTTTTTGTAACTAACATGTTAAAGGTTGACATCACTTTGCAAAAATACGATAATAATCAAACGCGTATTGTCATCGTTGCATGCAATCATCTCTAAAATAAATTAAGTTTTCCTGCTTCCGTGTTCATAAATGTGAAGAACAATTCAGTAATTTAGAATTGAGTATGGGTTACTGCATTCGAGCAAAGATGCGACTCTGTGTTCCTTTGTGCATTCAGCAAGTATGAACATCGAGTGCCTTTGTGCCTAAGAGGAGCGTAATTGGAAAGGTGAAATCAGGAAATCTCGTCGCCGAGCCGGCATTGTACGGAAATTTTTTTACGTTCCATAAGACAGACGGTGGAATTTAGTATTGGCCTCACTTTATTCCACTCGAATTACCTTACAATAATCTAATTACAATAGTAAACACACACCTAATTAACATAACATTCTCGCGGGACCCTCGCAATTCTAACTGATCGCAACGGTACTTTAATGGCGAGTTCTCGAGGCGAAAGCGTTTTTTCTGGAGTTAAAGGCAAACGCCCACCGGAGGGAGAGACGAGAAATTTTATTTACATTCTTTTTACAATTTCTACTATCACCTAATGTCCTAATCGGTACCGCTTGTTATCTGGGCAATTCTTCGACGAGTAGTGATGTATGTAACAATAATTTTAATGATTGATAAGAAAATGACGTTAAATATTATCCTCTAATGTTATAACTCGATGGATATTCGTGAAAACAAATAATCGAAGTAAGAAGTCGAGAACCTCAGACCTTGGCGTCTATCTGCTCGAAAAGTCAGCATTTCTCACTTTTAAGACATCTTGAAAAACTCTTTTACCTCATTTAATTTTCAAAGTCAAGAAAAGGAAATATGATAAGGCTAAAAATCTCCGCTTGAACAACGTATTCATTTCTATCAAAATTGTTTTATATTTTACTGTCAACTTATCACTAGTTTACCGCTGATGGAACGATGCAATGTGAAATACACGAGATTTATCGTTTTTTTAATATCATGGGTACAAATCTTTAATTATTAATTAAGTATAATTAATATGGAGAAATCCGTGATTACGTGGACTTAGAGAAATAGAGTCTTATCTTTCGACTTGCGATTTCAGACGTCAATAGACTAGTAGTTCTCAACTTCCGATTGCAATAGACGATCTATTCACGGCGATCATCAATCACAGTGCTGTCCACTTCGGTGAGAGTGGGCCGCGCCGCGATTACGATGAGTCGCCGACGCGTCCCATTCACGAATAGAATACAAGACCAACACGCAACCGAGACGAGCAATCGAGCCTGGGATCAATCGTATAATGTTCGGTAGTACTTAATAGCTCTTAATTGCTATATACATCAAAATTAAACTCTATGGCGACGTAAAGTAAATCTATCCTACGAAAAACATTGAAGTTTCCATATAGCATTACAGTTGAACGGTAAAAAAATTTTGTTGAGGCTCCAACGATTGATCCTAGACTCTCCTACTCTTCGGTAGGCAAAGAGGCAGGACTAGACGGCCTAGTAGTAGCCGAAGCTGATGTCGTGCAACGGCGGCGCCACTCCCTGGGGCAGAGCGTAGTCCCTGGCGAGCTGGTCCAGGATACCGCCGCCGCTACGGGTCTGCGGTTGACGGCCGTCCTGTTGGTTCGGCGCCGGACCGAACTGAGCAGGTCCCTGATTGTAGAGCTGCGAAGCCGGCGCTGGTTCATCATAGGCCGATCCCTGCACCAGGGACTGTTGCGGTGCCGCAGCGGCCGGGGTGAAAATGGGCGGTTTAGGTAGCGCGGGTCTGCTTGGGGCTACCTGCGCGGGAGCGTACACAGCCTGGGTGTGCGACTGCGGTTGGTATGCCGGACGAGCCGCCAACTGCTGTCGCTGCTGTTGCAGCTGCTGTTGCTGTTGCTGCTGCTGCTGATACTCCTCATAGGCCTGCGCCTGGAGAGCCTCCTTGCTGGTGGTCTCGTCGAACAGAGTCGGCGGAGCGACGGTGATACCTTCACCGGCCGGCTGAAAACCGTACTGATTCGCACCGTACTCGACTATACGGACCTTGCCGGTGTCATCGACGAAGCCGTATTTGCCCTTCACGTCGCCGGTTGGCAGCTTGGTCTCGATCTTGAAGGAGCCATCCGCGCCTTCGAAACCGTACGTGTACGAGCCGTCCTCGTTGTGGCGATTAATCTGCTTCAGGATCGCCACTGGCGTTGGCTTCGGATTCGCTGGCGCGGCCGATTGACGGCCCGGGTCGGTCGCGTAACTACGTGGAGTCGGTTGGCTAGGTCGTTGGGAGTCATACTGGGCGTAATCGTCAACGTAATTGCCGCCGGGTTGCTGATACTGCTGTGCCGACACCGCCAGCAGCGCGGTAAGCACCGTTGCTACCTAAAACACGGAAGTATCATTAGTTCGTTAGTTGCCTTTTGCAGCATATTTCCAATTAATATGATTAGAGCATGTACCATTGGATTCTGCTTATGTATTAGTGTGTGATAGAAGCAGGATTTAATTGCAACTTTTCCTTACGTCTCGCTAGCTCTCTGCATATTTATCTCTGTTCAATTTAATTATATAAATTAAGTTAAAACCCAAAACTAAGTTATTATTCAGTTTTGTTCTGCTTTTTCAGCCATTTAATAACTTTTTAGTTTTCATAATTTAATTAAGACTTATAAAAACAAGTTACACATAAAAAATGTGGCAGATAATTCGGGACAGTAATAGTCAGACATTTTACAGCTTCTCGCTTTTAATGCTAGATTTACTGCCATTTTTACGCTGCATTCTTATAGTGCCCGTTACGTTTTTCACGCGAGGAGAAGAGCGTTAAGGTTCGATGCAAAATAAAGCGAGAATTTCTCTGCGCGTGGCGCAAGAATGGACGTGTAGTGTCACGAAGTTATGAACCGTTAACTTCGTGAAATGCAACCGTGAGATCATCGCGCGACAGCGCGTGAACTTAAGGCTATCCTGCAGGCTATCGAGCAGAACCTTAACCGCCAGATGTGATAGCATTGCGACACGGTCGAGAATAGATCGCGCGGGGCTCGAAGGATACCGGATTCCGCGACGGCAAAACGGGTCTCGAGTCGCGGAAACCACACAACCGATATGGGGAACCGATAAATCAAGTTATTAATCGCGATCGTTCACGCGTGACCGTGCGTGCTCCCTATTCATTCCCGTGCGCGATTACAACCGCGTGCCGATTCTAAAATTAACAAGAAATTAATTAATTCACTCGATCTGCATAGTATGCTTCCTGTAACTCCAAATGAACGAGCGTGAAATGCCGAGAGAAGGCAATTTGAATCAGCATCAATTAACCGATTCGAATTAATTGAATAAACTATTAATCAAATCTCCGTATAGTGAAATTCATTTGCTCTTTTATCGTATTATGCTACGCTGTTACAGTTATATGTTTCGTCATTATCTCTCGTTGACTTGTTAATATAAATTTCTATTTCTATGATATAACAGCTATTTTACATATGTGCGCGCAAATATTTGTACGAATTGTTCAATATTAATTGGCCATTTATTTCCGTTCTTTCTGTATTTATGCTCGGTTTTTTTATTTCTGTGTGCTCTTAACGAATGTAAATTATAGAACATGAATAACTTACATTTCTTTTTTTTATCTCTTTCCATACAATTTTTTTACGAAAAAAAAAAAATAATAGAAAAATATTTTGAAAGTCCAGAACATTTTCGTCACAGAAAAATGAAAAAATGAATGAAACAATGGACTTATATAGCGTACTTTTGCGGTAAGAAGTTAATTAACCATGGTTAACCGATGCTGGTGCAACCGACCTCGAGAGCTGCTCGTATTCTCGGTCGGTCATCGCACGCGACCGCACTCGAACATAATGATGAATTATATAATCATCTTCCCGTAAGCGTCAGTAGGCGCGCTATAAAAATAAATGCATCCCGCGCGGCTCATAATAGGTGAAACCTTAATAAATTTTTCCACGACGTGGAAGAAAGTAGGAAACGGGACCACGAGAGTTGCGCAACGCGGCCAAGCCTACGCATTTTATTAACATCCAATATGCCGGCCGTTTTTCGTTTCGCTTTTTACCACGAATTTAACGATTCCAACGAGCAGCAATTAGAGTCATGGTAAAAAGACAAACAAGATAAAACATTAATAAATTGAGAAGAGAACGAGACTTATCTTAATCGCGGTTATAAGCATTGTTCTTCCATCACGATCTTGAGATTTCTTTTTTAGATATAACTTCTACAATAAAATTGCGATGCGATTCTTTATTGCAATAATTCGGTAGATTTATAACAGTCCATATTGCTAACGAGCGTAGAAACACAGAAAAATGGAAAGTCAAAAGAAGTTTTAAAGATTCTGTTGAGAAAGACAGGATAAATGAAAAGAAATTCTTCAGGGTTTTTAGCGTCAATTTTCCAAACTCGCGATACGGATATGCACTGGTCACAGCCACAATCACATCACACACGCGATTTCCGTTTTGGCGCTCGCATTCGAAGGTGGTTTTTTCATATTTTCTGTTTTTCAGGCAAAGATCTGCGAGAGGCGATTACGCGAGGAGAACAATGATGAGACGACGATGATGCTGCTGATGCACTCAGATACGTACCGTCGCGAGGGTGCGCATCGTGTTTCCCGGCGGTCGGTGGTTGTGTTAGTGTGTGTGAATATAAGTAGGCAGCGAGGCTAGAGTACCGGCGATTGCTCGAACTGAGGCCCTCATATACCTTACTGGAGCCCCCCCGTTCCTGCCAACCCCCGCTCCCACCCTCTGCACTCCTGTTCGCTCCGGGGGACTTTCACTATCTATTCGACTCCTGTACGTACGTACGGTCGCCTTGTCTCGTTACAGCACCTTATATCCCCTAAATATTCCCCACCAGCCTGCTCGCTTTGGTTTCTCGGGAATCTGGAAAATAGCGACTCCGTCGCTCGGTTGGTTGATCCGCGGATCGCGATTACGGGTAGAATTTCGTCATTAAGAGCGTAACGCTCGAATCAAACTGTTCGGAAAGACTATCATTTCTATCGGTTGTGTACACTGTTAAAAACGGAACGGTTCGAGAATCAGGGGGTTGGGAAAATCCCTCGTTGCTTGATGACATCTTCTCGAATGAACAGGATAAATCTCGCTTAGAAATTGGCACCCGATACGACAATTACGTAACCTGTCCCGACGAAAAATTCGGATCGGTTTTGTGAAACTGGTGTGCCGGGTTTCTAAGGTGAGATATTATGTAAAACTGTGGCGATAGGTATAGATCGGGGCCACGAAAGAGAAATTACACGCAGGAGCACCGTTTCAAATAATTTGACGAGTGCGCTCGTTCTTATCACTGGCCACCGTCTCGCCTCCCAGTCGCGGAGTCGTAAAAAAAAAAACGAGCTATTTTCTCTACGCCGTGTCGTTCAGTCTTTCTCTCGCAACGGGAGCCATTTCAAATCCAGTATTGGACCACTAACATGACGGGTTTTGCAACTCCCGTGTCACGCACGTCCCGTGTAACTACCCTGAGCACATACTTTATACATTCCAAAATTAATCTGCAACTTGCAAATTTAAGTCTACTTTATGTGTCTGTTAGAAACTTAGATATGTCTACTTCGATTGTAGGTATTTCCATGCCTAATGATCAAAAGTCACTGAAATAAATACAGGTGCATATGTTACAATAAAAAAAAATATATAATTAAAATATTTCCTGTGAGTTTTTATTAATGTATGATTAAATGTGTTTTTAATATATTTTCAGGGGTTAAATTATCGCTTACGAAAGCAAAGAATCAAAATCTCATAGAATATCACAACGCACACTTCATCATCAGTCATTAAAGTTAATGAGCAGATGTAAGTCTATACGGACTTGTGCTATCGAAATACTTCCTACCGAAATTGCATTTCCTGTGAACATATAAATTGTACGAGATCGCTCGCGTACGAGGATCAAGTGTAATTGACCGCATTTCGAAGCATCGAGTTTATGTAATATCAATCTCAACAATACGTTCTGCCCCGCGACACTTCACTCTCGCTCATGCTCAAGTAGTATCTTGAAAAAGAGAAAGTGTTATTACATATCGCCCCGCCCTGATTTGATTATACATATTTGAAAATCAAATATCGATAGAATGAACGATATACAAACTTACGGAGGAATATTTTGCTATGATCCTAATTATACATTACTTTGGAGTGATAATTTTCATAAACAAATATGTATTATATGTATTATATATATTATATGTATTATATGTATTATATGTATTATATGTATTATATGTATTATATGTATTATATGTATTACATGTATTACAAGCGGAAAAAGGAAATATTGAGATATAAATAGTCTTTAAAAATCATACTATTACATTATCTGGTTTCCGTTAGATTCCGCGTCTGAAAATAGAGAGCGTGGCATTGAGCCTCAAAATATAATGGCGTGACTCCCGTTCGTCTCCTTGAAACTGACCGAATGCAAGGTTGAACAGCGATTCGGTAAAATGGAGTGCGGCCTTTGCAGGCCGATCGGCCGGTCACTCGTGATGTTTTCACCCGATGCTTTTACGAAACACGCGAATCGCATGAGTTCCGTCTGTGAAATTATGGTGGATCGATCGGTATTTTGTAACTTTCTATCGGCATATTGGACAGCCAGCCAACCAATCGGCCGATATTCTCTTATTTCGTTAGCTAATTTTTCTTGCCGCGTCACGCGCCAATTAATATCGATAATGTGTCGACTAAAGTCGCCAATTATTTTGACTTAATTTTACTTGATATTCTATAAAATTCTATAAAATTATATTACTGCTATCTATAATAAAATAATAGATACATAGTATAGACATTTATGCATACACATGGAATTTGCATAAACTGCGTGAATATATAAATATAAATAACACATTTCTTTAAAAAAATGAGAAAAGAAACGGAAACTTTTTTTATTTCTCATATTTGTGTAAACTGTAATGCAATTGCATCCTCAAGGTTTTCGAGGCGATTGCGATGATGTGGTTTAACGATAATTTCCACGAGGCGTACCCTACAATGAGACCCGCAATAATCGTCCGTGAACGACCCAGATTATTTCTGCATTTACAACTTTGTTTTGCCGAAGATTTCGCGGTGGCTCCAATGCCGCTCAGTGAAAGGGAATGTATCAGTCATTTTTTTTTTTTTACAACCACCAACAAAGAATTCTTAATCTTATAATGAACTTATTGGATCCAGACATCTTACAATTAGATTTTGTTTAACTCGAACAGTCTGATCTTTCTAAATTATATCGCTGCAGCTTTGTAAAAAGTTTCGTCGAATTAGTCGATGATACTCAAGCGATATTATTTAATGTCTATTGCTTTGACTAGGAAAAGTAGCAACGTATTAAAAATAAACATTACAGGAATATAGATATAGGAAAATTTCTGAAAGTGGAATATTTATTAAAATATCTTTCGGGCATTCGATAAATGATCAACAATTTAAATAAGAATGGTCAGTAACTTTATAATATGCCTTTGTATTGAAACAAACATATATCGAATTCATATAATGTTCTAATAATACTTGTAGAAAGATCGAATGAGTCTCATCGTAAACTTCCCTTTAATTAAAGAGGTATTATCCTATCATGATACATGATGAACACACACACACACACACACACAGAATTCTGTATAATTTGCCATGAAGTATGCAAATTATACAGGTACCTCGCCTTTCACAAGTCGCTCTCTTCGAAAACAGATCTCACAGCCGCTAGCCCTGACATTTACTGATATAGATCATCTCAAGTCAAATTAATTCCTTGATATGCGATCGTAGGACGCCCAGCAATGTTATTTACGACGGCACATTTCTCTCGCGCTTTGCGCCTTATTTTATTATGTAACTATCACGGATGTTGCATGCTGTAACGATTTGCGATAAAAGCCAATCGATGCTCCTGTCGCAAATAATCCAACAAGATGTTAATAATAATTATTAAGAACGTTCGGCTACCGAGTTTGGTGGAAAATTTTCCGGATATTACGCGATTTTTTAACAGGTCGATGACGATTCACCTGGCAGCTTCCTCCGATTAATGTTACGACTTTCTATTTTTATGCAACAATCGAAAAGGATTGTCCGAGCTTAACGACAACTGACACACACGGCTCGCGCAGGAACTGGATCTCAGGTCCGCAAAAACTCGGTGCGTTTGGCGCTCGCTAAGAGAAGGTGATGTGATTAGCGCGTGAACTATCTAAAATGTAAGTAAAAGTCGTTCTGTCGTCGTGGCACGCGCGCGTATTTCGGAAAAAAAAGAACCAGTATACACACACAATTACATATAAATTATTTTATTATACAGTATCAACTATTACACACACATCTATGTTATGTCTTGAGATGCAGGTTTAATATTGAAAACTAGAATATAGTGGAATCTTTCTTTAAACAATTTTTCTAAAAAATTATCTTTTTGTCTTGAAATGTGCAATGTAAAAACATGTTGATTAAGCAAAACTAAATTTAGTTGTAATTATGATTTTTATTGTGTTACCAACAATATATCAATAAAATAAAGTAGTTTTATTAAGAGCTATATTAAAAAGTTCAATATTAAAAATTAGTAATAACGCGATGTATATTGAAGGTAAATGAAAAAAGAGTAAATCTCCTAAAGAAAATGTGACATTTCCCATTTATTAAATAAGCGTATTAAGTTCTATATATTTTCCAACGTGTAGAACGAACGTGAATAAAAATATTGTTCTGATGGTAGTTATATAGTAGTAGTTTATTGAGAATTATGCATGTGAATTTTTAATTGCACGAAAAATCATCAGTGATACATGTTATGACAAAACAAATGCTAATTTTTTTTATTCAATCTTTGTCGCAATTCACAACATGATTCAACTGCAATGCGGCGTAGACTGAACGTATAAAAATTAAAGAATAAATTTTGAAAATATTGGAAAAGCATAATTATCTTAATGCAATATATATTATATCGCGTTTTAGTAGGAGATACAAATGACTCTCGGCTGACTTAGCGCGAATCGACTTGTTTTATAATTACGTAGCTGCGACAAAAAGAGGAAAGTTATACGTGTTCATTACGCCGATAAAGGAAAGCAAGTTCTGCCGACATCTGGCGCACCGGACCGTCGCACCACGCCTTGCATCAGAATGTCTCGAGAGTGAACGCGGAATCGCGATATACTGCGTGCACGCGTGTCGTGTCACGATAAACTACATATCGAAGACAAGGGAACGAAAACTCGATCACGAAAATCGACAAGTCATCACGCGTAACATTTGCGTGTACTTTTCTTTTCAGGAATAATCTTTTTTCAAATATTATTATAAATGTATATCTATGAGTTTTATATG
The DNA here is from genome assembly GCF_003070985.1 of Temnothorax curvispinosus. Lineage (NCBI taxonomy): Eukaryota > Metazoa > Arthropoda > Insecta > Hymenoptera > Formicidae > Temnothorax > Temnothorax curvispinosus. Next base: position 340,249 of record NW_020224798.1, on the reverse strand, counting down.
TGCAATTTTACTATGCATGGTAATTGATTGCTGTTACGCAATATTAAATATGATATTATAATAATAAACAAATTAACTTTATTCCTCCGATGCACCATATGTGGGATGCAACTTCATTTTAATTACTTTAGTTTTCCTAATTATATATTTACAAGTGTACTATCTCGATAATTAATATAATCTTACGGTTCTATTGTGTTTGCGAAAGTTTAAAAGGAGCTGTATCGAACTTTTCTCCGGTAGAACTGATGCTTCGATACATATGTGCTCGATTGAGCGGTAGACGCCGATCTCGCGCCAGAATCGAGTAGATCGCGGATTATATTGTGAAAGGTGGACTTGGGCGGTGGTCCGTGGCACTCTCCACGTATCAGGTATGCGCGACGTGTAAGCCACATGCGTGGAGATTAGGATCCTAAACCAGAAGCTGAAACGCGATGCTGGCACGAGCCAACTGTTCCTGTTATAGCCACTATTCCACATAACTATCATCATATACCATTATGAAAAAATTAAAGAAAAAAGGGAGCAATGTGTACGTTGCATTTTAATAAAAACATTACATCTTTCTTATATTATAAAATTAAGATATATTTTTATATATCTTAACTGACATCATTTGCAGAAGAAATTTATATCACTTCCGCGTCAAGAGTTGACAATATTGTTTAATTAAAATTAAAATTAAATTTTACGTACAATTTCCATCGCGGACAGTGTAATAAAGTAAACTTTTAGGAATTATCTATTGTAATTACATAACGTTATTTATATTTACCGTTATAATTTACAAATGTGATATGTATTTCCTTGCATCTGTTATGACGAATGTAAAGATAAATTGCCATTCGATATGAATGATGTGCAAAAAATATAGACTGTCGAACACTAAGAATTGGAGGAATGCGAAGGAAAAATCGATTGGCGCATTCGATCCAACGCAATGCACGCGGATTTTTATTGTACGCGCATTCGGAAAGGCCGAGTGCGAAGGTATCGTTAGGTCTTTAGATGTTACACAACGATAAAATTCTTGGGTGTGTCCCGATGTAGCCCGATGGCGTTCTTCGTAGGCTGGAGAAAAATGTTAATTGCGTCTTCAATCATTAAAATAGGGGGATTAAGAATCTCCATTACCGGTGCATAAATTTGGCATGACTTGATTTTGCTGGCAAGTAGATTGATTAGGTTGTCCAATTGTATATTGATCAATATCATTATAAATTGATCCAAACCAGAAGGACGCGTCCTTCAGATTATTAAATCTCTGCTATTGATCTCGTGGTTATATCCTGTTTTAATTCGCACAGCATTATATAATACATTCTTGTGTTTCATGCGATACATTATGCGCTTAAATATGAATAAGACTTTAACGTCGATCCTAAATTGTTTTGCAAGCGTACTTTAGATTTTTCGGACAAAGACGTAAATTAATTCTAATACGCGTAATGAAAAATTGCGAAATGAAAAAAGTGGAGAGACATGTGCAAGTAGAAATTGAGAATAACTAAATCATAGAAGAAATATAATTTTCCAGTAAGAGAGGTAGACTCTTCTAAAGCGGAAGAGAAAACATCGGGGAACAAGAGGTAGAAAATACTGTCTCGTTCGAAACTCGTGTGGACAAAAGGCAAATGCAATCTAAAATATATTTAACACTAGAACTACCGAAGATTAACCTATACTTATTTCTACCGAAGGGGTCAAAATGAAAAAAAGAGAAAAAAAATTTATAAAGCTAATTATATATTTCAATAAAAGTCAGAAAAAATTTCAGAAATTGTGATGTTTTAAAAATAAATAATAATTATATAAAAAAATATCAAACAAGTTATTTTGACCCCCTTGGTAGTTCTAGTGTTGAACTAATCATAGTATCTATGCTGATGCAATTTGTCCCTAAATTATCAATAAATCAGTGTGTTATCGAAAATATTCCGACGGCGACACCAACCAGTTTTACGTGCAATAATTAAATAAATGTTGAGAGCAACGATCTTAAAATATCTATAAATAACATATATACACACATGCAATATATACGATTGCTCGACTTTCTCTCTCTTTTCTCCCTCTTTCTTTATCATTTGTAATTAACCGTGTAAGATGCCAATCCGGCATTGACGTCGATGTTGGTCGCGGAATGTCCTTGAGGACTGGCTGAAATCGCGAGCGAAGGATATGCGGATTGCAGCTGCTGACCTTGCGATTCGTACTGCGATTCGTACTGCGACCGATACTGCGGTCGATATTCCGGCTGGAACCGCGGGCTCACCGTTGCCGGCCGATAATTGACAGGCGGGTTATATCTGAAAAGTCGAAAAATTGGGTTAACCGATTCCTTTCCCATTCCTGTTGAAGCGCGGAGGTGCGACCGATTTCCCGCCAAGTTGAGCAAGTCACGATCTCTGTACTTTCGAGTGATTCACTTGACATTTAGCCCGCTCGTTATCGCTTTGCGTTCTCCGCGGCGAGCCGATCTTCCCGCATGCATTTTAATTCGATTGATCTGGTCGAATGAAAATTGACATACTTCGTCGAGCAAAATTGAGAACCTTAATACAAAAGCCATATAAAGCAAAATCGTGAATCTTAATGCGGAAGTTACGTAAGTTTCATTTGCCAAATTTTTAGCAGAAATAATTAATCTTTATTATAATTAATCTCTCAAATTTGAGATACGCTCTAAATTTTTATGTATTAATTACGGTATATCGATGCTTATATATTAGAGAAGTCCATTCAAAATTTATTAAAGAATTCCGTATTGAAATTAAGACATTTTCGAGGTAGTCTGTGCGTTTATTGCGACCCACCTTGGTTTGTTATAACCAGCCGGTGCAATCTGTTGCGGCGGATTGTAGGCGATTGGTTGCTGTTTATACTTAGGTGGGTCCTCGTAACGTTCCCCGTTGGTGTAACGTGGATCGGTATGATAGATCGACGGATCCTCGCGGTACTGTCCGTCGTCTTCGGGTTCGTTGCCGTTAATGCTGTTACCGGTCAAGGTTGGCGGGGGCACGTTTATCCCAGGACCGACCGGCTCGAAGCCGCGCCTGGACGCGCCGTATTCGATCTCGCGTACATTCCCGGTGTCGTCCACGAAGCCGTACTTACCGTAAACCTCGCCGGTCGGACTCTTGGACTCGATCTTGTACGAGCCGTCCGCCGCCTCGAAACCGTAACTGTAACTACCGTCCTCGTTGTGCCTGTCGAAAATTGACGGTCCATATTTCGAAAATTGTCAGTCCACCCGCATACACACGAACACATTTGTCAAAATTATAAAAAAATAGAATAAACTGTAGCTGTAGAGTAAGAATTAAAGAAAATTGCATTATAATAAAATAACTTTCACATAGAAAAAAAATTCAAAGGTATTCATTGCGTTGTTTCGCTTTCATTCGGTTACGTAATGCTGATATAGCACTCACTTGTTTATCTGTTTTAAGATAGGTACCGGTGTATTCGCAGGATACGGTTGATTGTGCTGGGCGACCGCAAGGCCGAGGCAAAACAAGAGAAACAGCACCTGGTGACACGAATTTGCATAAAAACGTCGGTATTCGGAACACTTTCCAATGGCCTCGTACGCGCATTCGAGGAAAGTCGATAACGAGATAGCGCGAACACGAGATGCGCTATTATCGTAATTTTCTGCCAATTTTTTAAAATGAATATAAACAGCTACGTGAAATTTAGCATTCGTCGATACTCGTTTCTTCACTGAAAGAATAAACGCCGGTTGTAATGACAATGTCTGACTGCTAACCACTGAAACATAACTACCATCCTGGAACCCCACTGTTATAAACACGATTATTGTAATTCCTCTGTCTGCGAAAGGTGCCTTTAAAAGAATTTATAGTAATAACGTAACACACACTTTATACAACTGCGAGACGCTCATACATATTGCTCTTTCACTGAAATTAATATAATCCTTGTAAAGTCAATTTTATTCATGGAATACAAAATATTCACTCTTGTAAATTCTAAATTACTTCGATATTTTACGCTAATTAATACACAATTATCATACAAATATTTGTACATGTCCCAATTACCGGAATTAAATTTAGCTTCGAAAACAAAATAATTCCTGTTATGTCAGCACTTACGAATGGATGAAACAGGTGAAAGAGAGAAGAAAAAGGAGTAACGATACTCACGGGAAGACGCATGTCTGGTTGGTGATGAGGCACAAGTGATTGTGTTATAGCTTTGCGTTATACGCCGAGCAAGTCTACTTATATAGGTCCCCTTCGGGAGCGGCGGGGCCCGCCCATGGGCCCGACCTCCGCCTTAACTTCAGCACGCGAGTTCGTCTTACAAAGAGATTGAAAATTTCTGTTGCACCTCTCGGCTTCTTCCGATTTTCATTCACGACAAAAATATAACTTCGTATTACGCATGATACACAAATATTAGTAGTGATGAACGAACCGATGATTATATTAAATGCATATAAATAAGTACAGTTGTCACGGTAGTCGCAGGTTTAAATTACTACGCGGGATGGTTCAGAGTTACGTTCCACTCTTTTCAAACTTTCGAATATGTTAATACGTTGGAATAAATCAGCTAAACGAGTTTTTCTGTTCTTCTTCCAATATTACTATCATTTGCTTCTTATGTAAATTAATGTAAAAAATATAAATTATTTGTTTGCACTTCTTCATTGTTCTCTATAATAAATAGATATTTCTAAAATTTTTTTTCGTGCAAGTATAAATAACATTTTGATATTATTAAAAGCTATTATTAAAATTATTTCCATACTTATTATTTTTAAGATTAAAATTATTTTTCATATTAATGTTAATAATTGTATCATAAATAGTCGGACATACACGTGAGAGTAATTGTATTTTAGAAATAATAATTTAGCTATTATTTCTCAATCTGAAGAAATTCAGTTAAGAAATTACATATCACCTTACAATATGCATATTGCAATCAACAATAAGTAATTCTACCTCGACATTGCTTAAATGACTGGCAGACATGCAAGCACAAGGTGGCGTCAATCGAAAGGAGCCCTTGACCACTCAAAACGTCCTTGATTTTCAGAGATGTAATTTTGCAGTGCGCGAAACCCTCTTGTATTTCCATCTCAAGGATGTCTGTGTCCGCAAGATACATTTCTCGTTAGAGACTTCAACGATGGAGATTTTAATGCCGGTGATTTCGACATAGGACACTCAAGTGGCACATACAGCAATATTTTAATTACCAATTTTATTAATCCCAAAAATTTTTTAATTAAGACTAAACGATTCGGGCCAATTGGGCGTGATGTTAAATGTTCTCCAATAAAAAATTATATTTGCACATGTATAATGTATCGGAAGAATAAAAATTTTTGTTATCCAAAGGTATATGCTCTTTTTGGAGCACATTAGATTTCTTATTATTTTGTAGAAGTTTAGATTTATGTATGTCCATCTATCAATTGCAACAACAAATTGTTCTTCGCGTATTAATTATTTTTAACATTTGTTGGCATCTACCAAACAAATAAGTTTGACCATTGAACGAATAAGTATATCTTTTCCAATATTGTAGTATGCTGTAACGGTGCGCAGTACCGTAGCGATTTTGTGACGCGTAATTGTACAAGCAATGAACATCGATTTTGTAATTATACGAATCATCAGGTTAACCCAGAACTTTCCCGATCATACAAGAGAACATCTTGACATTTAACGTGGCAGACATAAGGGTGATGCGGAATATCGCGGCGCAATATAGTAAAGCCTACTGCTTTTACTACCTTGCGGCGTACGTTTCGCTGCCGTGAGAATCGTACAGTGTGAAAATAATAACGTCGATCATACTAATGCGCCACTAATTATCCCTCGCATATATAGTAATGCGAATAATAATTCAAACAAACATCGTTCTGAAATAAATCAAACTTCGAGCGAAATTTTATAAAAACTATTTTGCCTATTTTTCAGAAATATCATACATTAATACTGTTAAAATGTTTTATATTTTTTAAAATGGTGGCTTGTTACGACAGGCCTTTTTTAAAATAGCTAAATTTAAACATAAAAGCAAACAAGTAAACTTCATTCAGGAAATTTTTTCTCTCTTCAAAAACGACAGATTGCTATAAGGAAGTATTACAATTGCACTGTTCTTCGAGAAGAGTGGCGGTGAAAGTATGCGAGGACAGTGCTCCGGAATTTACATTCGAGCAATGACAAACAAAGCAGACGGAATTCCTTTGCAATTGAGTGACAGCCGTAACTAGAGAGTTTATTACCCGTCTCATTGATCGCATGTCACACTCGTTATATCTTTATGCAACGTGGTTGCGTGATTGCGTAGGTATAATTCTTACGTGATAGCTCTCGCCGCGCGAATGACCACGGCGTTGAAGACAATGAACATCCGCTTTCCGCGAAAACCTGCGGTAGTTCCAAGACCGAAAGCGAATTTTAATTCCACCGAGTTTTCCGCTCGTAACATCAATTGCATACAATTATTTCATAACGGATATTGCATAAGTGTACTTTAGATTTATATTATTCTCACGTATTGATTACAACGCTTAACGTTCTTTAAAATCTTTTTCTATAAAGTGTTATTTATAGAAATAAAATGTAAAATTGACGAGAAAATAATGCAGTAAAATCTTTTTGATTTAAAAGCAATTTTTTAAACTATTTAGGCAATAGTATCACATCAATATTATTTAAATTAATAAGAGATATGTAGAGTTAAGCGTTAGTCGAATAGGATGATGATATATGGTGTGAAGATTGTGGAAAAAAAAGGTGTGACCACAACGGGTTTATAATAGCTAGGTAAGTTAATATTACAACCTTATATAATTAATATATATATTTTTTCACACAGGAATGTTCCACAATTATCTGGAATTGAGCAAGAAGATAAACAGCAACAATAGTTAACTTAGGGGTAACACGCACTAAATGGACCAAAACTCCCAAGCTCCCCAAGCTTGACGACCAATTTCAAATTTAATGTCTCCTCCGATAGCCCAGTTTCTCCGCACAAGCCCCACTCGTGCGGGGGGTGCAGTTTGGAATATAAAAATTCCTGTGATCAGGTGGACTCGAACCCGGTTCCTTGGAGTTACGAGTGGCGCTTTACCACAAGACCACACTGCCACCCTGTGATTATCAGTGGATCCTGATATGCATAAGTCTACGTTACTACTCTATGGCCGGTATTCAGATCTTATATTTAAGATCGTGTCTGGTCAAAGGCAATCTTAAGACTCCATCCAACCAATGAAATGACCATATTAGCATCTTAAGACATTACTTAAGACGATCTTGAAATAAGATCCGGCTATGAATACCGGCCTATGCAACCGCGAATATTTTTCGTATATCTTGGTCGACGAAAAGAGAGTACGAAGTTCACCATCAGCCCGTAAGGTATCGACACTGCGACGTCCGAGCGAATGCAGGACTGACGCCGAACCTCGAGCTTTCATCTCGACTTTGCTGCAAGAGGAAAGTCAATCGGTAGGCTTAAGTGCTCGCGTTTGATCCGCGGGATTTCAATGTTTTAAATTAAAAATTAATACATATCTTGATATCTTTAGTTACGGGAAAAAAATTAATCTATGTATAAAAAACTTAGAAATAGTGATGATGATGGAAAACATAAATAAAATATAAAAATGTAAGTAAAACATAGCCAAAAAAAATCTTCTATATAAGCGTTCTTTTCTTCTAATTTTTAAATTTTCAACAATTAAAGAACATTTCTTGCTAAATTTGCAATACATATATATTTCTGAGATTTAAAAATTAAAGCACTAGTTTCCATTTAAAGACACTCATATTCTCGACGTACCTTCTATCCTCGTAAAATATGTAGATCGCGATAATAAAAGTGACACGTGTTTGTACATTAATTGTTTCTCGTTAATTCGCGAATTTTGATTCATTCCAAAGCTCCGCGCATTTTTCATGTATGCATACGCATTCGCCTCCCCAAGTATGATATACGAAATTGAAGCGTCACATAAAACAGATTAAGTTGATGTACAATGAAAAGGTAATCATTCCCTCTCTCTTCCGTTTATTTTATTACCGTAAGTCTCGCTACATGTATCTCACGCATGCCTGTTATTCTGCCATCGCAATAAGTGTCAGAATGTCGTCATATTAAAAACTTAAGCGAGTATGCAGTTTGGGACCGCATCTCGTTAGGAAGAGAAAGAAAAAGGAGGTGTCGGTCGAAGTGACCGAAGGGAAAAAATGATCCGACAATGAATATTCCCGTCGAAGACGCTTGGCTTTATTCTTGTTGCCCTTCTACTCGCGAATTATCGCCGCAAAGGAAAAACCAGCTGTTAAACCATTACCTTCTTTTCTTTCGTTCGTAATTCGTTATAACTACTCCCTCGTTCCCTTGTTCTCGTGTCTCGCGTTTCACGTTCCAATATTTCAGGCTTAATGTAATTTACAATATCGAGGAGAGACACAAACCGCGATAATAAGCTGCTGTCAAGTTTTTTTAAAGATGTTATCGTGAAACAAATATACAGCGATTACATGCGAATGATTGCACTACATTATATTCTGTACATTTTCAAATTGACAATGAAGATAACGAAAAGTTTAAGCTATTGCTGACAGAGTCGCGCAAAACATATTTTCTCGCCGTTAACATCGGAGTTAATGTTCAATAACTCAAGAATCAGAAATCTTTGAGCATGATTTCTATATGGATGATTACAATCCCGTATATAATAATATATATTATATATGTATATATAAATTTTTCAGGTACAGTAAATCGAGAAAAAAACGGTGGTCCAGACTTGATTTTATTGCGGGAGTTTTGATCCAGCAACAGTTACGGGGACAGTTAGCGGGACGACGTTCGGCGTCGTAATTAACTGCCGGGTCGACGTCGTATAGTACAACGATTCGATTAACATTGTACCCGTGTGCCAGTTGCATGATTTCCCAGTAACGAGTCAGGTGCCATTTATTCCTGTATCATCGGCGGCCATCTGCGGCGTAGCTCCACGCTACCACCGCGGTGTAATTTACAGCAGCGCGAGCGTAAATAATGAAAATTTCCGTCTGTCGAAGGGGGCTATCCTCAAGGTCTTCATGCCGCAGATAATGCTAACCGGGGCTACAATTATCATCGGCTCGAGATACTCTCGAATCAAGGATGAATCACGGCATTGGGAGCGCCACGCCGCGCCGCGCCGCGCGGGTCCCGGCGCGACCGGTTCGACTTTATTCAAATTATTTCGTCCCGATACATCATCATCGAGAGCCAATTATTGCTCGTCCTGCGCCGTATTCCGTTTTGTAATTAAGTTGCACCTGCAATTGAATGCGCTCTGTCCTACTATGTCATGAATAAACGACTCTTCACGAGTGCGACGCTGATAATATATCAGCGACGATCCGCGCGCGTACCAAGCCGCCAATTAGCGACGGTTAGTCGTCCGAAAAAGACGTTCCGATCGATCGTGCGATGGGCTAAGTCGCTATATCAAGATGTTTTCCGTCAGGAAAAGGAAAGGAAAACGGGTCGAACAACGCTCTTATCAATCTGCTCGCGCCGCGGTTATTTCGAACTCGCATACGGGTGTGCCGATCGTAAATAACGCTTTACGAACTTCTCGCTGCTGATAAATCAGACCGTTTATGATTCCAGTTGCTGCCCGCGTGTCAATTAGTCGGTTATTAAGTCGGTCAGCGACACGTCGCGATGCCGGAACCCGAAGAATATGTGACGTGCGACCGCGAAGGACGATTCTTTTGGCTCACTTTGTGAATCAGTAGTTGCTTAACGCAAAATCACTGTGAATCACGTATACGAAACTATTTCCGAGAATAGCCGATGACACGTAAGTATCTTATCAGTCGTTTTTCGCCGAGCATAATAAAAGCAACAAAATGTTAAGGTACAAAATGTAAGTACATTCGCATCGTTTTCATGTATTCGAATAAGATCCCGTTGAATCGGCGCTCGGTGCACATTGACAGGCCGTTACGGCATCATGAAGCACCGAAATTACGATTATGGCGCGTGAAAAATTTGTCCTCGACAGAACAAACAACGAGTACAACAAAAATTCCGAAATTATCATACGAAAGTCGATGGACGACTTTAACAAATTTAAACATGATCGCCGAGGTTCCTTAGCCCTAGCCCGCATGCGATAATCAAGAAATACGCACTATTAACGACAGTTCTCTCTCTCGTTAGACCGCTTACGAAAATATTTTATCGAGCATTCTGGTGAAGATTCGTGCCGATAATTTCAAACGCGCTATTAAGTTCATGCATTGACAACTCGAATACACGTCGTTGCCGCGGGGCGTTTCAGATTAAATCCGCATTTAAATTATAGATTTCTCTTTCCATCGATTGCCTTTTCTTTTTCGCTCTCCTACTCGAATTTTATTCTTTGTAAATATGTTAACGCGCTTGAATTCTTTTCACGAAGTAATGCGATGCGCGTGGCAAATAATCGAATATTTTTATCTTTATTAATTTTGATCCTGATCGGTTGACTTCGAACTCGTCTCGACGGGACATCGAATGGTTCGTTTCGATCGCTCGCTAATTCTTTTGAATTCGCAAAAGGCACAACGAGACAACTGGCGCCATGTAGCTTTTCTTCGCCTGAACGATCGCACATAGTTGCAATATATTCGACTGTAGATTATGCTAATTAATTGCCGCACGCTACCGCTTTCTGCTCACGGCTGTTTTCTCCATAGGTGGTCGTTGCTATCGTATTTGAAGTATATTTTATCTTCAGATTGTATTATCTTGATCAGCTTTACGATCTTTTTTAAGGACGGTTTTTTATTATAATATAATTCTCCTACCGCCAATAAATATCACTTTTGCCCAATTAAGAAGATATGCGACTATCGTCGCGTCTCTATGCCACTCCAAAATCACCAGTTAATTTAATTGAAAGTGTTTTAGGCGGCATTTTAGATACAAAACTGCTTATCTCGAGATATCTTTATCTACTCGATTTTCTTCTGTTGTATTTTTTGCAGTCATAAAGATTGTGATAAAGATTGATATGATCATTGAGAAACTCAACGTTGATTAAATTTTCAGATTATCTGGCTGACATTGATTTTGTTTCACAAAGTTCCCTCATCTATCACTCGTAAACGAGGAATCAAGGCAATCCACCGACGCGTCATTCTTAATTTGCTACGATATAAATGGGTTCATGTAATCGAGTGTCGTACAGCGTAGATAGGTCGTTAAATGTATATTTTTCGCCAACATTTTCTCATTCCACTTGCATATGGGAACGAACGTAAGCCCGTTCTCGCTGATCGCGCTATGCAAATCGAGCTCGTCCAATTTAATTCTTATTCGGTATGTCCTTTACCGTGATATGCATTATTGTACGTTAAAGACAACCATCTCGTTGTTCAATGCACAACGTGAAGCATAATGAAGACGGGGGAACATTATTCATAAGAATGGATAACGACGTGATGATTAATACCAAACAAGATTAATGACGAGAGGAAGCATAGTTCACGCGTGAACAATTGCGAACAATCGCAATTAGGACAATGTCATAATACATCTTCACTTTACGCTGTTACATCGTGCAAGAATGTATTTTTCCGAGTACACTTAAAACTCATTTAACTTAATATCTTGACTTGATAAATTCCACAGATTTTAGAATATAAAAATATATTTAAAAAACAAACTATTTTTTTTTATAAAATATCTTTGCTTCAAATTCGTTAGAGAATATTTTATGCAAGATTAATATGGTAACGATGGGCCATACTTCTATCTCTTGTGTATGTAATACTTTACTGTCACGATAGCGAAGAGCACGAAAAGGGACGGCGAAACTTTTCTATGGGGCAGTTGCATTATGCAAATCGATTGTCGCCGTGTTTCAGATTTCTTCACAACGTTGAAAAATCATTCGCCGTTGGTCCGACAGAAATTCGACCCGCTGCTCAGGTCGTCTCTCCCGCATCGTATCGGGGTATAAGTACCGGTTGACCTTGCGAAAAATGCAGATCCGCGCGCCTCTCGCAATGGACCGTCCGAATTATGCGGAACAACGCCCCGTCACAGAAATTGGACCGGCTACGTCGCGACAATCTTTCGATATCATAGCTTAGCATATTAATTCCCGTGCTAGGTGTGTAAACATCTGCGGTCAGAAAACAAGCTGACGTTTCAAGACGCGTCGATCCACGATCGCGATAACGATGCGAAGCGGTTTTGAAGATCAGTAATCGAGAACGTTACTTGAAACGTGTATACACAGTAGCCAAAAGGACGATGCAATTAAGCGATAAATTCCGATAAGTCAAAGTACCTGGTGTCCGCAAAAGTGTGCAGTTTTATAAACTTTGTTTATCAATTATATTATGTCAAAATATAGTGATTATCCGATTCGACAAATGTCGAGAAAGATAAATTGAATACTTACGAAATATTATACGTAATATATGTTTTATTGCTAATATGTCAGACTTGTTTTAAAACATGTTATCTTCTTGATTATATCTGCAGAGAACGATATGGAGGACGTCCAACGGTGTGTTATATTGCATGTCACACGATGTCCATCAATCCCTCGTAACGAAAGAGTAGAGGAGAGCAATGAGAAATAATAAAAGGGGTATTCATCGAGGCTGATGGATAGTTGTCGACAGGCAAAACGAGCTTATGATCGAATAATCGTCTAATTAATCAAGTTGTCGGAATTTGCGTAAAAGATATTCATCATTCGGACATATAGTGATATATATGTCCGCGTGTAATGAACATCGCGTTGCGTTAATCATTGATGACAAGTTTGGACAAGTGCGAATATTTACAAATTTGGATACAATTACAATTTCCTATCTTTTCTTTTTTACCTCTAGTCATAATAATCAATGTAATAAAAGCACGTTATGATTCTTTTTGTGCGTAACTTGAATCTTTATTAATCCTTATTCCATTCAGTTTTGTGTTTTGTATTGAAATGAAAAACTTGTAACTTTAATGATTCTTTATAGCTGATCATCTCTGTTATCAATCGAATTTGTGATAACAGAGAATATATTGTGTTGTATGTTACTCTGTATATAATATAAAAGAAGATATGCAAAAGTGTGTGTTATATATTTAATTCTATCGCTGCGATTTCCACGTAAAGCCGCGATATGATCACACAAGATATATGGAAAACGTCCAGGGTCCCAAGTCCCAGAATTTTGGTCGGAATGCACGTTGGAATCCCGCGGAATTCCACGCGAATTCTATTTTAGTCGTCAAGGGCCATCGTACGTTAGAACGCGCGGTGGTTGTTCTTCCAGGCCGGAGGTGGAGCTTCAACGGGCCTAATCGCGAATGTTAAAAGGATCAGAGGAGTGGAGGAAGGTTTATCGACACTTGGCCTGATCCACCCCCGACATTCTCGTCCGAATATCGGCACTATTTATAGAGGGGACGGGATACGTGAGGGGACAAAAATCCGGCGCCACGTGAAAGTTGGTGTCACTCACGACGGTATATAGATTCAAATTTCTCCTCATCACCGGTCTCCATGCCATGCCGGCGTGTTTCCTTTGTTTCTCTACGAAAAGTATCGTTTTCCAGAAGGGCGTTCGCGCAACAAATCACAAACTTAATCGGCGTTAGTTGTAATGAACTAATTAAAGGGATACGTTGTTTTGTCTTATCTTCTAGCGCGTTTAGTAACGATTTTTTTACTGACTGTGAGTGCGAGTGTGTGGAACTATGAGATAGAAAATTTGTATCTGTTATGTTATAAATATATGTATGTAAATTTTTCGATCCAGTATCTCTCTTACGAAATGATTGCACTTACATAATAGTGTCGTCAAATTATCGTAACAGTCGACACAATCGAGTTGAAATCAACGCAGAGTTTAGAGACACTCTATATGAATGCATTACAACCTAAATATTATTTTATTTTATTATTTCTGAATGTTGTGATCCATGTTCGTTATTATCGCCCGGTTGTAATCTTAATATCGATCTAGTCGAATACCAACCGGATTGCTACCATCTTACACGCTGTAGCACCATACAAAAATACATAATATTTAATTCGAAGTATCGCGGAAGTCAGACTTCGCTTTTTTATGCGCGTTGCAGATCGATTTGAAGAAGGCGTCTCCATTTAGAGCGGCCTTGCTCAGCCCAGCCCAATCCGCTCGTTGCGATTTAACGAACTCATTCTCATTTATCATCGATGTTTACCGAAACGACAAGGCCATCGTGAGCATCCTGCCACCTTCTCGACGTACTTACTCGTCGATTTTATTAACTGCTCGTGCAAGTATGTTCCCGATGAAATGCCTCGCATGATGCGAATGACGTTAACCGTGTCCATTACAAACTCGCTCTTGATCTTAATACGGATCTCTGCATTCTGAAAGCCGTCACCGATATACTTACGGATTCTTCCGAATACATCGACGAGAAGCAGCAGAAAAAGAATTTTTTTTATGTATGAGCTTAGAGCAGTCTGCACTTTTTTATTTATATTTAAAATTTTTTAAATAATAATTTGTTTTAATGCAAAAAGATTGATAAAATTTAAAATTGCAGACAATAGAAAGTTAGAGTATTGATTAAGCTTTATTAATATCTACTTATTAATACTTTGCTTTAAATCGATAAGTTTTTCAAATAAATTGTAATTGTTTTATAAAATCGAGTTTATAATGAATAAAATGACAGATAATGAAAAGAGCTAAGAATATATTTAACTTTTTACTTTAGTAATCGGTAATTCAATTCTCAATAGGTACTAAAAACCAGGTTTGCTTTTCATCGCATCACGCAGTTACCGAATTGCTGGCGAGATTCATACGTTTCAATAAACACTTTCATGGTCTGTCTATTTGCCTGAAGCTATTTACTCGCAAGACTTTTGCTACGATGTACCCCTATTCTTGACTCTGAACACATTACGCACGAGCTCGTACACAACGTCGCTCCCGTCCTACGATGATACGGCTATTCGTTTGAACGCTGAGCGCCAATCTTAATGTCAATCTCCGGTCCTGGGACCTGGACCCGCTACCGTCTTACGTGGGGATCCACGAAAACATAACAAAGTGTCGCGGGACCGACC